>NC_088300.1:18426107-18638607 GCF_032854445.1 Liolophura sinensis | reverse complement strand
TTGGTAGGACCCATTAATTGGTGAAGATGAATGTTTTAGATTATCTGAGGGTAAAGTAATCGGCGAGGGTGAATGTCTTAGATGAGTTAGTGGGATGCATTAAGTGGTGAAGAGGAATGTCTTAGATGAGCTGAAGACACATTAATTGGCGAGGGTGAATGTTTTAGATGAGTTGGTGACACACATGAATTGGTGAAGATAAATATCTAAGTAATGAGTTGGGAGAACAACAGCTGGTGAGGATGAATGTCTTAAATGGGTTGGTGGGCACAGCAAACCAGTGAAGATGAGTTGGTGAAACACAGTGAACTAGTGAAGATGAATATCTTAGATGATTCGGTGGAAAACAATAGTCTTAATAGTTAATAGTCTTAGATGAGTTAAAAATCACATTAATTGGTGATGAGTGTCTTAGAGGGGTTGGTAAAATACAATAACTGATGAACATGAATGTCTTGCATGGGTTGGGGAACAGCAATCGGTGAACATGAATGAGTTGCTTAACTTCATATACACGTGTTGAGCGAACGAACTGTTTTTTTTTTATATTAAATTTCCCGAGTGGTGGAGACTCGGACGGCATTTTTCAATACATAGGTGAACTCCTGTAAGGCCCTACCATAGTCAGATCAACAATGCATATGTTATAAAGACGCTGTTTACCTTAGCGCTGGACATACACCTAAAAGTAGATGTATATATACCACATAGACATGCGCGCTTTTATTAAGCTCCTTTTGTTTCATGTTTACGCCCAATAACGGTTACAAAAATGAAATACCATTCTATTTAAGTGGTTAGTACTGTTTACACTCCATTTATTAAACACACAGGGAAGCTGTATCTGGGCTTACTCGGAATTCATTGAGCTGCCACTCTTTCAATGAATCCCTATTACAGTAGTGTTCTTACAATGTAAAACAGCACCGACAGCTTACATTTGTAAAGACTCCCTCGGCACAACGACACAAAACACGCACACATCTGCTTCGTGAAAGTGAAAATTTGCCCAAAAAAGAAGTCAGTTGTTATCTAAAGCGGAGCCCTATTGACATGATGATCAAAACTCTAGACTAATCAGGACTCCGATTAATATGTTTTATTAATTGGTCAATTAACGCCATACTGAAGAATTTTTTCACTTGTACGATGGCGGTCTGTTTTGTGGATAGATGAAAACTGAGTGATCGGTGTAAACCACGGACCTATGTCAAATTATTGGCAACTTTTCCCACACGCAGACCAAGGCAAATGCTGTGTACAAATAGGCACAAGTAGATAAATCTACACATCACTGGCATAAAAATGAAATCATTTGTAATTGTTTGTTCACACGTTGTTACGTGTATGTAAATTTATTTCATTTCATCGAACTTTTCATTGTATATATACAGTACTGATTGTCCATTTCATCGTGGAAGCATTGTCGGACCAGTCGGCCTGTCAATGATCTCAAGGAATTTCGTTGTCACCGTGTCACTGGTTATATGTAAAAGTTGCAGAACTCTCTAAGCTAACTGATGACGTAAATGTCGAGGATACATTAAGGGTATTTAAAGGTACTGGATCCAGTCGGTCAATTTGGTGAAATTAGCGACCCGGAGTCCATTCGAAGAAGAACACCTTTTGTCCTCTTGTCGACTTTTATATTTACTTCGGAGCGTTACCACTGAGTGGTGTGAGATAGCCCGACGATGGCTACTTGAGTGGTCAGCATTTATGGAATATTAATCCAGCGTTTTCATATTTAGAGGATTGAAAGTAACACATTTACAATACCCTGACGTAGGGTCCGACGCCTTCATTTACTCACTGGTCAAACCATCCCCCTTATCCCTTTACCCATGCAGTGTATACATTCACTGCCTTTTTTGCAATATTCCCGATTTGGTCTGTCATTCGTATAGTCGTTACTTTCACCTTTGTTCAACCCGTCTCCTGAGGCTTGAGTGGAAAATAGGTAAACTGTTCTCTTTGGTCAACCCATTGCCTTTTGTCGACATCTTTCTCCTTTATTTGTATAATTCTTTGTTTCCTCTTTGGGCAATGTAGCTCTTAACCTTACCCATTTTCTCTATTCTTCCTAAGTGAAAAGATCTTCCATCTGTCAATACATACCTTCATTTATTCTTTCCGTCAATCCGTATCTTTCCTTGCGCTCTGTCAATACAATTAGACTAATTTCTGTGCCTGATTACCTGGCCACTCTCCTGTGTCCCCACAGTGTAAATGACAGTAATGCTTTGTGTAACCTAGTCCTAAGTTATGGTGCAAGGGGACGTATAAGCTGCTACCAGCAAGTTAACAAGTCGGGTTCAAAACTATGCACTCTACACCTTTCCTGTATTAGATCTTGTAATAGGGAGAGTGTAGTTTGCTAATGTTTAAGCATTTACATGAACAGTCAGAATAAATCCCTGTCTGAACTTTAACGCAATCATTGTTTTGCATGCCCCTTTTAAGCTAGATTTTGTCCCTTTCTGGGAAAAGAAAACCTTGATTTTTAATTATAAAATAGGATAAATTATTTCTTTTCACAATGGTAGACCTAGATATGGAGCAATTAAATTTGAATCGAAAGAAGAAGGCCTCTGGACATGGAGATTTTGAAAGCGTATATACAAAACCCCAACGAATGACCCGAATATGCACTTGGGAATCGCAGTACAAGGTAACATTGTCATTTTGGGCATCTTCTCTTATTTCATCCCACAGTTTTAGCTGTAACCTGGTTGTTTGTTTGTTTGTTTCTTTCTTATTTCTGTATTTTTTTTTGTTTACTTTTTATTTTTAGTATATTTTCTGTTTTAATCGTCTTCATTTATTTTTTTTTGGAATACCAGATAACGTACAACTAACTATCCTTTGAAGTTTAGGCAGCCCAGGGTTTCTCATATAGTTAAACACTCAAAGCATACAATATATATATATATATATATATATATATATATATATATATATATATATATATATATATATATATACCACTTAGTGGCGGCCAAACTGTCAAACTCCAAGAAAATGGAATTTATCATATACAGATCGCCGTATTATAAGCAATATATACGTATGATTTCATTCATTCCTCCGCCAGCAAACTGCGGCTGGGTTCCCCCCGGGTTCTGCCGGGTTTCCACACAGTACACGAGGACGTTCAACTCTAGAGTGCACAACGCACTAATAAAAATTGGTCTAAGGGCGGTATATGCATCTTGTTCAACAAGGTGGCAATGTTGGATATATGAACAGTTACAATCAAAGCGCAGCTGAGATCCATATTTTGGTTAACTTATGAACCAGCAAGCTACTCCATTTGGATACTGATTTAATTCAGTCACGAAGAACGTTCTTCATTGTTTTTCCGTCATCACTGAAACTGTTGACAACTTAAGTACTTTTCTTTTCATGAATTCGTCCGAATTTCTTAGTTTATATACATTCTTAGTTCTTTGGTGGTTTGTGTTGAACGTTCTTTGGAAATTGATCTTGCGATCCATTACTTCCAAAGGTCGACACCGTAACGAGGACAAGAGAAAATGTCCAGTTTGGGTCACTTCAGCCAGAATTCATGCACAAACGATACCCAAGAAGTGTGGCTCAAGAAGACGTTCCATGATATGTGAAATTTGGTCCATGACCTTCATGAGGCCTGCAAATGGATTACTGGCACTTGTCCTATCGGTAAACTAATGCCCGCTTCCGGTATTGTGAGACACATTGTGGGCTGTTTGTACTTAAGTTTTTCAAAATAAAATTTATATGAATGACTGAATGACTTCTTTTGAACCGAGGTTCGTCTGCATTGTCATGAAACATGAATGGATAAATGATTTCTTTTGAACCGAGGTTCGTCTACATTGTCATGAAAAATGAATGACCGAATGACTTCTTTTGAACCGAGGTTCGTCAGCATTGTCATGAAATATGAATGACCGAATGACTTCTTTTGAACCGAGGTTCGTCTGCATTGTCATGAAATATGAATGACTGAATGACTTCTTTTGAACCGAGGTTCGTCAGCATTGTCATGAAATATGAATGACCGAATGACTTCTTTTGAACCGAGGTTCGTCTGCATTGTCATGAAATATCAGTGACTGAATGACTTCTTTTGAACCGAGGTTCGTCTGAATTGTCAAGAAATATTAAGGCAGGAATCTAGTTCCGGCAAGTTAACAAGTCCGGTCCACTATGTACTCTCTTTATCTTTCCTGTAGTAGGTCCTGTAATAGGGGCGTGTTTTTTTTTTTTTTTTGTTACTGTTAACATTTTACATTAACAATTAAAATAAAACCCTAACAGTCGCTAAACCTCAAGCAAAACTCAAACGGTCAAATTCTTACCTCTTTTAAATTGATAGGAGGCCATATTTCACCGGTTACGTGTGGCCATTTGCCAGCTATCACACTGTCGTCGCTGCTTTGTTTTTCTCTTTATGCTGTACATCTTAATTATACACATAACTGTACCGTAAGTGTGCTCCTAAAACACTTAGGTACACTAGTACGGGTCAACGTTAGAGCATCTAGAGCATAAAGTGATGCGTTTTTAATACGATTTAAACCTCTTTGCACAGCACGCCATGTCCTATTAAATCCCTTCGTTTAGTCCTGTGAGTTTTTCTTAGAAAATATTAAATCCTATTTGATGTGTCAATTACATATCCTCAAGGCATGTAATGCATAGGGTTTAGTACACAAACATGGTTCGTCATGTGCATAAAATGACTCATGCACGACGAAGAACTGCTAAGTGAGTAAGTGAGTGCTTGGGGTTTAAAAACTGCTGAGTGCGATGGCTGTGTTTTTGTAATGTATGATGCATGTAGATCTATCATCAAAACATAAAAGTACTATTTTGTTTGACAACTGCGAAGACCAAAATCCGAATATTGGTAATGTGATTTTAACGTCATATATGTAAGCATGCGAAAGGTACTTCGTGATCTCCAGAGAAAATACGTTACTGTTCCTGTGGACAAAGCTCCTAATAATACCATATTTGTCTGCAAGATTTATTACTATCAGGTTCTTGTGGAGGAGTTTAATATCACAACTGCCGGAAAAAAAAACGTATTCCATAACGACCTATACTCTGGAGGAACTATTTAAAAAACATTAGTCTTTTTTCAGGAGTATATAGAGGCGTATATCTGTACCTTCCCGTCACAATGACATACCACAACTTTACTGGATTACCAAAAATGCATAAACCGCCATACAAAGCTCGCTTTATTACCACTTACAAGAAGAACGGCCTTTTTGGAATAAGTACTGCTGTGCCAGTGCAAAAAATTCTGGTGTCGGTTGTATGTGGATACATAAAAACTCCAAACGTCTCACTGGAGAACTAGACGCTCATTGACATGTACCGTAAACGAACATATCTTTCTGTATTAATATTCCTCACATGGATATAATAGATAGAATTTCATCACTGGTTGTTTCCGTCTTCAATAAAACCGGTCACCACTATCTTCAGTTCTTGTATGCAGTTCCACTACATACAAGGGTTATCTTGTTTCAATGTTCACTGAGTTGCTTGAATTTCTCATAAATAACATCTCAGTGAAACTCAGAGAAACCGTATATCAACAGAGTATAGGTATTCCGATGAGTACAAATTGCCCCCCCCCCCACATATACCTGTTTTCATATGAATATTATCTGCAGAAACTATTTTTGACATTGTAAATTATCCTTATTTGGATAGCAGTATAGCTAGTAGTTTTGCAACATTTGTTAGATCCTGCGTGTTAGGTGACGATTTTAATCAACGTCACTGCAAAAACTAGTGTGTCAAGGTTATTCCATCAAACGCCTTCCTTCAAAGTTTCTTAAATTTTACAATCAGTATAATTCTGTTATAGGTAAATATAGACAGAGCGTCCAGAATCTCTGCATCATAATTGTGTCGAATTCCGCTTAACCCGGGTATAAGGGCCAAATATTCGTCAAATTGAATTAGAGTGTCACGTTGGACACACGAACAGTTGCAATCAAAGCGCAACATAGTTTGTTATCCATATTTTTCTATCAACAACTGATATTCTAGCATGGTACACGATTTGTATACTGATTTCACTCAATCGCCAAGAACATACGCTGTCATTTCCAACATCATTAAAAACAGCCCACTGCTTCTCTTTGCATGAGTCCATCCTATTTTTGTACTTTATATACTTTCTTACTTCTTTGGTGGTTTGTGTTATACGTCGTTTTGGGAACTGGCCTTGCGATTATTGACCTCGAACGTCCTTATTTGTTGACGAGTTGTATACGAATGTCCGTTTCAACGCACAGACTATATAACCATTTATAGCACTGAACACAAAGTATGGAGTGGAGACAAAATGTACATGGATGCCAATGATATTGATATTGAGGTTGGTTTACAAAAGTTCTGTCAAATCAGACAAGGCAACATGGAGGACCCACCATAGACGAGTGGCCTTAAAGTTATAAGAGTGGTATTTTTTGCATCCATAGAGATTAAGAAAGCGTGTGGATAAATATAGCGTGTGAAACTCGCAAACCACCATCGGTATATGTTTACGTATAGAACATGACACAATGTATGTACAGTGAGGAGGTAAGCTTCAGTTCGTGATTTAGTCATTGTCTGTGGTGGTTAGTGGATTTTCATGCATGCAGGGGCCATTCAGTGCCTTGAGCTTATTTGGTTTAAATTCAAGTCAGACATGCAACCCAAGCCATCAAAGGGGAAGGGGGACGATGTATGTTATTGTAAGCTTTCTTACAGAATGCATAATCAGTTGCGCCTGGTACAAGTAAGTGCACAACGACTTTAGCAATGGACCCATTGTGTCTTCAGGTCATTGTCTGACCGTGAGGGCGACCCTGGTGTTGGAAAGTCCCTTTATTGTCTCGAGTCCGGGATTACGAACAGCCTTCTATTCTGTCAGACGGAAATGTTGTGGTACTGACATTTTTCAACCTTTTCGCATATTTGCAAGGTGTTTATTCAAGTGTATTTGTTAGACATTTTTCTGTGTAGACTGATGAAATTATGCTGTTTGTGAAACCCTTGAAATGGCTAATCTGACTAACGTATAGTGCATAAATTGCACTGAAAGTTGTTCTTTCGTATGCGAAAATGTTGAGGAATTAGGGTACCTTTTTGTGTATTCAGAAGTCCTTAAGGAATATCCACCTGTGATACTCTCCGACGGGTACTTCGGCACTTTTCTGGAAGATACTGGGGTCAACCTTCGTGCTATGATAGGAATAATACTGAAAAAAGTGATGTTAAACCTCAAACAAACAAACACATCGAAGGTGGTGAGCCACTTTGAATTTGTGTATGAATTACTGTTATATTTACTTGTAACGCAAAACATTTCATTACAGATATTACAACTCAGCTCCTATCTTCTGGGGGACCTGGTTTGTGCCCTATTTTCAGTGGCCTATATATCGAGTTGGACAAGTCAACAGGATAAATTGCACCGTGGAGACGCGGTTGTATCTCAAGTTATGAGACAATATTTACTCACTGGATCGAAAAACTGGATTGTTTTTATTTTTATTGCTTTATTGTTTTTATTTTATTTTATAGGAGGTAAATGTAAACGCCGTACTCGAGAATATTTCACTTATACAGGGTCGGCCTGCACTATGTTAGGAGGAACGCGGGGCAGACCGAGGAGGAAGCCAGCATGAGCTGCACTTGAACTGACGGCATGAGCATTGGTGAGTCTGTGGGAATAGACCGAATGAGGGCGGGTCTAGGGGCGCGGAGGAATCGTTAAGCTGATCCGAAGAAGCCACACGGTATCTGTGTACATGTCACCGTGCCCACACTATCGCATTCACCAGGCTTGGGGCACTACGGGGGTGTTCACCGAGTTCCGAGCAAGATCAGCCATGACGTACTTTGTGAAAAAAATCCGACCGTTGTCGGAAAATATGCATAATACAGGCGGATAATTAACAGGTATAAACATGCCCCAAAATGAAATTTTTTTAGCAAAAATTCCGCGGCATAATTTTCTTCATTTAGCATAGAAACATAGTCTTTGTTTTATGGTTCATTTTCATGCATCCTTTAAGGACACTGAACAATCGTTATATCAGTATTAAGATGAAAGCTCTCTTATCTTGTTGTGCCCTGACTTGTGAGATCACTGGTAAACATTTCGATGCACCATGGATGAACTTTTAACTACGGAACGCAAGAGGGGAATAGATGTGTAAGAATAACAACAGTGATGTCAACCTTTCATTTCCTTTACAAATGCATATTAATCAAAATACACGTGGCAGCAGATTTCAAAGCCTGTATCACCAAATATCATCTATCAATCTCAGTGCAGAAATAAAGGCAGAAAAAAAGAGAAAAAAGCCAGGCCGAAAAAATCTACTAAATTAATGCTAAAAGGAACTAGAATTACATTCGTCTCGAACCGACATATTTGCCCTTTGTCTTCTCTATATGCATGAAGGAAAACTGAAACATCTGAGAGAAAAGCACACTTTAATGTTCGGGGTGTACATTCGATAATATTTCGGGGACTCCGTGGCCGCGATACAATGCATGACCCAGCATTGCCAATGCGGTCGCTTTGAGTTCATGTCCAGCTCATGTTGCATGCCTTCCTCTCCAGCTGTGGGACGGCCTGCAGCAACCTACGGATGGTCGTGGTTTTCTCCCGGGCTCTGCCCGCATCCCTTCCACCACAATGTTGACCACCGTCGTATAATCAAAATATTCTTGAGTACGGCGTAATACACCAATCAAATAAATAAATAAATATTTTCTGGCCTAAATAAATAATCGACAGAAAGTGCAAAAGCACTCATGGTCGCTATCGGCTTTTTTCCATAGTATTACGTATCTGCCGAGGATTACTTAATTCAAGTCGAAATAATGAGTGAGTGAGTGAGTGAAAGTTTTAACGTCGCTTTCAAAAATATTTCAGTTTTATCGCGACAATAAAACGTCAAGTAGTCGATCTACTACGGATAATTCATTTACTATTCATTCAAAAAAGGACACTAGAAGTCACATAACAAACACAGACGGTAGTTTAAAATCACAGCTTTCCTGCCATACCAATGGTAGAGAGAAAATCAAAAATAGTATCACTTTCTACAGAATTGAAAAGTTCTGAAAGAGAGCCCACGTGATAAAAGGAATCTCGTACAGGAGCAAAGTCGCCACAGTCAAGCAATATATGCTTGACTGTGAACCGTTGATCACAAGTAAAGCAATGAGGAGCATCTTCTCCTTTCAACAAATACCCATGCGTAGCACGTGTGTGACCGATACGACACCTCCTCAAAATGCAAGAGCGGAGACGATGCCGTGAAAGGGAAGGTGCTGGACCGACAAACTGACGAATATCATGCAGTTTGTTGGTTGTCTGGTCATCCCATTGAGCCTGAAACAAGCGCTTGATATAGGAGCAAATAAGTGAACGCAAGTCCGAATATGGAACGTCATTTTGGGTAGTAACGGAATGCAGAGCCGCCTTCGCGGCTTCATCTGCAACAGTATTCCCAGGGATACCCATATGCCCGGGCACCCAACAAAAGACAATGATAAAATCTTCATTAAGTCGTTTAAACATCTCCCTGATAGACAGAATGTCTGGATGTACAGGTGAACTAGCCCGAATTGCCTGGAGGCAGGAAAGGGAGTCAGAGCAGATGAGAAATCTGCCACCTCCTAGCTCTGGAATTGACCGAAGTGCGCACCTAATTGCCTTGGCAGAACAGGGATTTGTAATGGTTGAAATGGTTCTGGGCCCAAGGACAGCGACGAAAGCCACGCCATCATCATTCTTGGAACCGTCAGTGAATATACGGTGATAAAATGGATACTTTGAACACATATTACTAAACTCCTGTTGGTATACTAAAGGGTTGGTGGAAGATTTCTTCAGGGAGGAGAGCGAGGTATCAACCTGAGGCTCAGGGCTTAACCACGGTGGATCTTCCTGGATGCGTATGGGGGTGATAGTATCCAGCCCAAGTCCAGCTGCTTGCACATGTTCCTGGATGCGGACACCCAGTGGAGGCACAATGGATGGCTTCTGAGCATATAAGTCTTCAAATTCCGGATGGAAGACACAATCAAAGGCTGGGTTGGATGGATTGGCTCTAAGCTTGGTGATATACTGTAAGGATAGTTTAGTTCTTCGAAGCTCCAGGGGAGGCTCGTTTGCCTCAACATACAGACTCTCCACAGGAGAGGTACGGAAAGCACCTAAGCACAACCGTAGGGCCTGGTGATGTACAGTATTGAGTTTCTTCAACCGGGAGCGTGACGCACCTCCATAAACACTGCAGGCATAGTCTAGCTTAGAACGAATCAGTGCTCGATAGAGCTGAAGTAGGGTTTCATGATCCCCTCCCCATCGAGCACTAGAGACAACCTTCAAAATATCAAGCGCCTTTAGGCATCTGGCTCTAAGATAATTAATGTGAGATTTAAATGTAAGGTGCTTATCGAAGATCACCCCGAGGAATTTTGCCTCCGGCACAACCTTGATGGGGGACCCATCTAAAAATACCTTGGGGTCTTCATGGGGGAAGTACTTCCAACAAAAGTGTACACAGTTAGTCTTCGACTTGGGGAACTTAAATCCGTTCTCCAGTGCCCAGGCATGGATTTTGTTAAGGCAAATCTGCAGTTGTCTCTCAATAATGTGCATACCTTTGCCTCGACAAGAGATACCAAGATCGTCCACAAAAAGGAATGCATTCATACTAGGAGATAAAACTCTGGCAAGGCTATTAATCTTAATGCTAAAGAGAGTAACTGATAAAAATGCTGCCTTGAGGAACCCCCTGATCTTGTTCAAAGTAGTGAGATAGTCAACCCGAACTTGGAAGTGACGATGGTCTAAGAATTTACGAATAAAGTCAGGAAGCCGACCTCTAAGTCCAAATCCATGCATATCTTTCCATAATGCCATATTTCCAAGTAGTGTCATAGCCATTTCCAGGTCAAAAAAAACAGATACGAAATGGTCACGATTAACGATACCGTTCTTAATAAAGGATTCTAGACGAACAAGGTGATCAACAGTACTTGCGATTTTTTCGAAATCCACATTGAATGTCGCTTATCAACTCATTAGTCTCCAAAAACCAGACTAAGCGATCGTTAATCACCCTCTCCATAGTCTTGCATACACAACTGGTTAAGGAAATAGTACGATAGTTATTTGGATCGGTAGAATCCTTTCCGGGCTTTGGGATGGGGACAATAATAGCGTTTTGCCATGAGGCAGGAAAATTCCCGGAAATCCAAATGGTATTAAATATTCCAAGAAGCACTCTCGAGGAAGATTCTGGAAAGTATCGTAAAAGCTGATAGTGGATATCATCTGGCCCTGGAGTCATGGCCTTGCTCAGGGATGCGGATAGTTCATGTAGAGAAAATGTAACATTGTAGGATTCTTCATTTGAGGATGTAAAATCAAGAGGACTTGCCTCGGTCCGTTCCTTGTTACGCTGGGACTGAGGCAAGTAATTATCTGAAGACGAATGGTGCGCAAAAGAAGCGCCAACCTATTGGCTATGTCAAGTTTTTCTGTCAAAGAATTATTCCCGTCTTTAAGATGATTGACAGTGACATTGGATCCATTGCCTTTGATGCGTTGGATCATATTCCTTTTGACATAGGGGTACGATGATTAATCTTAGAAACATAACGTTTCCAAGAGTCACGTTTGGACTGTTTGATAGTCCTACGGGCTTTAGCTCGAGTACGCCTAACATCATCTAAATTACCGGGAGATGGTCTACATCGGTACACGCGCTCAGCACGTTTCCTGAAACGTCTAGCTCGTTTACAATCCTCCGTGAACCAGGGTTTCTTAATACGGGGAACCGCACAAGATTTCGGGATACATTTGGAGGCTACATCGATTAGCTGATCCGAGAATAACTGAATAGGATCAACTGCATCAAGAAAAAGGTCGCTTGTAAGTGTTTCACCACACAGAACAGCAAAGCGGGGCCTGTCTGCTTTATCATAATTAAAGCGTGGAAGGAGGAAGATACCGGCTTCTCAAGGGTAAGTATGGTGGGGAAGTGGTCGCTCCGCACAGATCATCAGGGACGCTCCAGCTGAATTCCGACCTTAGCCCTGCATCAGCCAGAGCTAAATCAAGGACCGAATAAGTGCCCTTTGCAGGATGAAGGTAAGTATGTGTGCCATCATTTAAGACGCATAGAGAGTTATTAGATATAAAATCCTCCAATACAGAGCCCTTCTGGTTACGTTTAGAGTCCACCCCAGAGAAACACTGTAGACATTAAAGTCACCCAAAAGAAGACACGGTTTAGTAATTGATCATATAAATTTTGCAGCTCTTGTTGGTGAAGAGTAGAAGAAGGTAAATAGAACAGATTGTTAATACTGTACCCAGTGTGATACGCACCGCCACCACCTGCAAATCGGTGTTCAGTGCCAGTCTATTGTGTATTAAACCCTGCCTAATCAAAAGAGAAGAACCCCCTAATGCCTTTCCATTCGAAGACGTGGCAAACAGCGTGATGAGACACATAATCTCGACATTGATAACTAGGATCAGTCATCAGAGTTATCAATCAAAAGCTATAGGATTGAGGTCTTGAGCTAACATTTGGAGCTCTGCGAGGTTACACCTCAATCCTCTACAGTTCCACTGTAAGATCTTTGTAGTAGCCATTATTAATATTTATTTGTTCTTTTTCTTTTTTCTGGACTTTTTATACATCGCCTGCCCAACGCTCAGCAAAATCCTCCTGTGACAACGTTATCAACTTCCTCTGCTTTTTAACCTTGTCAACTTTAAAATCACGTCGCAATGTGCGATAATACGACCCCAGGGATGTTGAGGACAGGTACCAAGTCCTCACCTTTGCCATTGGTATAGGCAGGTAAGTCTTCGGGTACATCCATTCCGAAAGAGATTCCTCCATATTGGATTCTCCACCAGCCCTAGACATATCAGATTGCTGAGAGCTTCCCTGAAGGTCAAGACAATCTGCTATATCTCTAGTGTCTAACTGTGACATTGTTGAAGGGTTCAGGGCTGAACGTGCTACCCCATAAGGACGGGCTCTTACCAAGTGCACCTTTGGAGGGTGTCACGCCACTGGATTGCGTCTCCTTAATGCAGGATGGCGTTATATTCGAAATTTCTGACGATCTAGTGGGTGAGGAGGTATTCGAGATTTGACTCATACTGACAACCCACTCCGAGCTATTTGACGTCTGAGATGCCTCGCAAAGGCTCACCTACTACTGGCGATTGGCTTAACTTCCTGACCTTATTTGTAGCATCAATGCGCTTATTTCGAATCTTTTTTGCTGGGAGGACATGGAGTTAGTGACAACTTGCCACTCTCCAGCTTCCTCGTTGTCAGCAGCAGAGTTATCCAATGTCCCCTTATTTTGTTGACTGGAAGGAACAGACTCGCCAGAAACCCCAATTTCCATATCATCCCCATGTCCCTCACTATAATTACCAATCATCATCTCCTCGATCTTCATTTTCATCTTTATTGTCACCCTCAGCTTCATCATCATCCTTATCATTGCAATCGTTATCGTCATTATCGCCATTGTCATTTTCATCACTCAACGGGCAGTCCTTTTTGAAAGTGGCCTGCCTGTTTACACTTGAGGCATTTATCCTTTAAAGGACAGTCGGCCTTGAAATGTTCTGTGCTATCACAGATGTGACAGGCACGGACCTGACCTCTGTACCACAAAGGAATTCTAAAATTCCCAACCGAAATTGATTGTGGAATGATCTCGGTCACACCACTCATGTAAATACGGCGCATACCATTCTCAAGTGACCTATCAAAAAGGTAATGTTCCCGGCTGACGTGATGGACCAGTGCCATACCGGGACATCAAACCTCGAATAGTGTCATCGGGCACCTTGATCGGACATCGAGATCTAACCAGGAGCCTTTGCTCCTCCACATCATATATTGGACAATCTACCCCTTTGAATGTGAAGCCGCTAGCCAACAGCTGTTCCTTCACAGTTTGCGTAGCCACTGTAACATTCCAGACATCTCCAGACACATTGATTAGTCCCTTTAAGACATTAGGCCCACTCCCCACTAACTCCTTTAGCCGATTGTATACTTCAACCGGTTGTGCACCTCCCTGTATTACAAGCTTAAGGCTTAAGGGTCTATTTACTCGCCCTGCCCACAACATTGTGGGCCAGGTCGAGAACTACTACCCTAAAGAGAGGACCACAACTATGCGTTTGGAACAGTGTGGATGCTGAGTGCAAAATAGATACGATATTACCAAGTGGAAATGCACTAAACTATGTACAGGCTATTTACAGAGAGGCTAGTGAATATGTCCTGCCGCTAAGAGCAACAGAACGTGATGTCGCACCACCCTCAGACTGGATGACCACTAAACAAAAGCTGAGAGCACAAACGCTAGTTCCACGGCCAGCTGTAACACAGGACACACGACAACTGGTGTCTGAGCCAAGCCACGCAGGCCGGCCAAACAGCCACACGAATCTAAGACAAAAATGTCTATAAATTGGTCAAAAATAAGAAATTCTTATGCATTAAAAAAATTCATTAAAAAATCCCTTGAGAACTATAGGAGGAGCTAAGTTGACAAGGTAAAATGGACAGACAGATGGACGGAGAGGAGCGTTTATCCTTCCTTATATGTCGGAGCACAAATATTTCTTCGGTAGAAACGCACAAAGGGACATTTCGGAAGTATCTCTGCATTTTCTGTTCAGTTGAATTCAACACTTTCAGCTCAGGCGAATTCATTGGTGCAGTTCAGGTAAATTCAACATTTTCAGGTTCAACGAATTCTACACTTTCAGCCTAGATGAGTTCAATAATTTCAGCTCAGGTGAACTGAACACTTTCACTCCAAATTAATTCAACACAGCTAGCCCAGGCGAATTCTACACTTTCTGCCCACATGAATTCTGCACTTTAACACTTTCAGCTATGATGACTTACACACTTTCAGCACAGATGAATTGAACACTTTCGGCTTTGGTGAACAATACACTTTCAGCCTAGATGGAGCTTAGGTGAATAGAACACTTGCAGCATTATGCACTCAGCACAGCCCAGATGAATTCAACACTTTCTGCCCAATGAGTTCTACACTTTTTACCTGGATAAATTCAACATTTCCCGCCACGGCCAGGAAGAGAATGTGACAAGGCTTCTGAATACGCTCATTCTGACTGTATAAATTCCTAAATTTAAACTGGAAACCAGTCGCCATGGTAAACGTCTACAAAATTTTCGTCTTTGGCAAAACCATTACGCGAAGTCCTTCTGGCTAAGTGAAGAAAATAGTTCATTTTTATTAATATAGTGAGTTTTATTAACAGCATATTTTACTCTTATCCATTGTAGGCCTATAACTTTCAATAAAACGCCATGTCATTTTAATATGTTTTTAAAATATGTTTTCGTATTGTTATTGTTTGTTTGTCCTTGGTTGTGAGCAGGCATTGTCTGAAAGTCCATTTAGGATTCAAAATATGGTTCTCTTGATACATATTAAATTTATTAACATAAATAAAGTGATGACGATTTGAGTGGTTCTTGGGGTGGGTTTGTACAGAAGCAAAAGAAATCTTGTCGTCTTCTTGGTCAGTAAGTATACCTTACGTGCTGCGTCCAAGGTTAATGTACGTGTAGAGTGTCATAGCTATATATGTCTGATGTGAAAATGTAGCGACCAGCAGTTATACATGTTTGAAAGGTTAAAGCGCATTTTATCTTCATTGCATTTTCTTCATGAACACTGAAAAGATGTTAAAAAAGATGTTTAAGACGGTGTTCTTTATTTAAGTATTTACATGAATGGTTGCGTATATAACGCTGGAAATCATCTATAGAACCAATATTGACGCAATATACATGCACCTTCAACTAGGGGACCGGCCCGGATTGTACAGTTGGTAGAGCGTCCGCTTCGGGACCGGTAGATCCAGGATCAATCCTTGATCGAGTCACACCTAAGACTTTAAAAGAGGAAGTTGTAACTTCCTCGCTTGGCGTTCAGCATAAAGGGGATAGTGCAACGACTGGTTGACCCGTATCAGTATACTGGCTCGGGCGGGGCGTCTTACTTGCCTTCGGTAAGTCGTCTCAGTGAAGCAGCACTAAATAAAAGAGCGGTGGAAATCCGTCCTGGAGGCACAAGGAGGCACATTACACGTACATGCACCCTAAGGATTCCTTCGTCGTCATATGACTGAAAAATTGTTGAGTACAACGTTAAACCCCAAGCACTCACTCACTCAACTAGAGGAGGGGTGAGAAATCTGACGAATGTCTGATTGATGTTTAGAACAGGTTAGAGATAACCAGCTTTTCTGAAGGTAGACAGAAAAAGGTTGTTTACCACTCCCAAAATATAAATACCATTCTCTCACTATATGCCTAATTGTAGCCAGGTTCATGGTAAAGTATTTGCTACCTTAGCATGTTACAGATTTAGCCACGCAGGATTTACACAGGCAGCTTTTTAACAAAGTAAGTGCCCGGTAACATTTTCAAAATAGGCATCACCCTACCTTCCAAAGAATACTCACGAGGTCTTCATGACAACACAACACTTTGAGTAATTCCAAACCAGTGAAGTCTAATAAATTGCGAGTAATATAACTGCATTTCAAACTTAAACAACAGATCTAGGGGCATTTACATAAGTAGAGAAACAAACCTTTTTTTCTTTACTCAAAAATACTGTTGTCATCACATTTAACATACAGTAGCATTAGAACAGTGCAAATGGAAGTGAATTAATGAGATTGGATTTCACAGGTTATGTATTACGATTTGGCAACTATCAAACTGTCGTCGTTGCTCTAGTTTTACTTTCCATATAAATAGACTGTGATATTTTGTATTGTACAGGCCTTCCCGCATAAACCTGGGTTCTGCTAGAGGACTATGCGTCCCCAAGGACTGGTTCCTTTGCATGTTTTCACTTTCATAAGCGGAATTCCAAAATTGGCGCCTTATAATTTGGAAATAACATCAATTCACTTTTTATTACCGAATTCTTCAGCTATTGTACTATGAGTCCGTAAATTTCTAATATTTAAGACTTTACATGTTCGGGCTGAAGGCCTGATGTAAGCTAAGAGGCCGAACTTCACTGGTTACATATGAACCTGTTTTTGTTTATTTTTTTTTCACTCTGCATACTGTCGTCTTTTGTATTTGCAAGATCAACAGAACTCTCACAGAAGCAGGCAAAATGAATAGCTTAGATATGGACAAAATTTTAGGTCAAATATTACTGATCATGTCGAGAATGAGTCTTTTTTCCCCCAGAAAATACAAAGACAAAATTTACATATTTTGGCTATTTGATTACTTTTGCAATGAAATAGACTAGAGCTGAATAATAAAAAAAAGCCAGTGGCTGACTAGGACTGGATAACAAACAGGTCCTCCGCAGTAAAATAAAATAACCTGGAACGCTGGGTCGGTTCCACAAAGCTATTTCTGACTGAAGACAAAATTTGAAACATGATTTTAGAGCTTATTTTTGGACCCTTGACATTACGCAACAACTATAAAATGTTGTTATATCAAGGCAGATGTGTTAAAACTTCAACTCTCAGTACCAAACACCTGGGAAGAATATTGAGTTTCATGGATACCAGGCTATCTTTATCCAGGAAATTTTTAAATGATCATTTGAAACTTATGCACAACAAGTTTTGGAGCAAGCACCAATCCATCACATATCGGTGCTGATCGGGACGTAAATCTTGTTTACACGATTGTTCACTTCTATAAGATGACAAGTCTGTCCCACTTTCAGCAAAGGGAAAATTGATACACAGATGAAACGAATTGATTACAGTTTTGTTCATCCTTTCCAAGATTTCTTTAGACAATACTTCTTTATTGCCAGATGTTGTAAAAGGTTAAAACATGGGCTTTGCTAACACTTTGTGCACACACTGGCCTTGACACACACATAAATCCAAAGCAGGATCCGGGAGATGTTCTAACGATTCTTCCCCATTGTGAGATAGGACTAAAATATGGAGTATTGTCCCTTTGATTGCTTGACGTTTGACATCGTACTGAAGAATTTTTCATTCAAAACAGTATGATTTCGTGTTATCATTTCGGGTGATGAAACCAGATAGAACTGAATAAACCAACAGCTGTTGCAAGGTGACAGATAAAACTTACCACGAGTGACGTAAATATTTTCTCCAGTAGAGCTAACTCATGATATTTATGTCATAGTGGTGGAAGGCAAGTGATCAAATGTCCAAACCTCCAACACCATGTAACAGGCCCTACAAACACTAATCCATGCTTATTGTCATGACCCCAGGAGGCAACAATGGAGAAGAGAGGATCTCAGATTGAGGAACCAATACCAACCATGGCTGGATTTATTTATTTCTTTGATTGTTTTTAAATGCTGTACTTTTTTCACCCATGCAATGTTGGTCAGGTTTATGAGTTGAGGAAAATGGTACCCAGTGTAAACCACTCACCTCATAAAGGAACTCAAGGCCGCAGACAAAAGCAACAGGAGATGGATATGAACCTGCCATGTAACTGGTCAAAGGCCTGATAGTTGCAACGAGCCAGCACTCTAACCATCCAAGCCAGTATTAACATGTAGTATAGGTCCCTCAGGGCTGGAATGAACCCACACCTTCCATGTCTTGGTGACTGACACAACTAGTCTAATATGCCTGACGTAAGTAACATTATTAAAAGATGAACACTGTGATACAATATCAAGATTTGTATTAACTTTCACACATGGATAACTTTATATACAGTACAAGCACATAATAAAACCTTTAATATTCACATTTTGTATAAAATGATTCAGAAGATGTTATCTGACCAATCAGCATGATGCACTTATTACTAATGACACAAAGGATAGAGAAGAAGGTAAAATGGCATGCATTTGTGTGAACAAAAGACAACTGACATCATTAGGCGATTCACAGACATCCATAATTTACTGAGGTGGATACATATTTAAAAAAAAAAAAAAAAAAAAAAAAAAAAGAACAATCACACAAAGAAACTAAAAGCAAGCGACCATGATACCAGCCAGGTTTTTACTGAAAAAGCTGTATGTCCACACTGAGTACCCTAATTCTTCTCAAATTTGGGACAGATATACGTAGCGTTGAAAACAGAATAGAACATTTCTTTACCAGCCTTTTGGAAAATTAAAGATATGAATATATTCATAACACGGTCGGAATTATTGGCTAAAATGTGCAGACCAGGTTTCCCAAATTTAAGAAGATATAGGGTAGGCTATACTGCTTGCACATGGACCCAGCCAAATACATGTATCTGTAATAAAAACAGGATCAGAAATGAATGGAATTTTAGCCATCCACCAGCAATACAAACAACATGGTATCCATGGCTGGTTCTCTTTCAAATCCTCGTCATTTTGAAGTTCTGGGTATGTCTAATGGTTAATCACCATTCTGTGCAGAGTCCTCAAAGTTCAGTGTCACACGAATAGGTACAAATTATAGGTTTGAATTTCCTTTGGTCTTTGTAAAAAGTTCAGTTCATATTGCCCTAACCTCTTTCTGTGGCGATATGTCACGCTTCTGTGGCCACATACTCTGACTGTGACTGGTCTATACCCAGCAAGTATTCAAAGAAGTCCATGAGCATGATAGTGTGTCCAGGGAGGAAGAGAAAAGCTGTGTATATTCCCATTGCCAGGATTGCCACAAGGACAGCATCTGATGAGGGGTTAAGGAAACAGTTATGTGCATACAACAGCTGGAAGTAAAAAATTAACATGCACAATCATGAAATATATACCTAAAATGCATAAAAAGAAATTAAATATTAAGACTATAACACAAACTTGTCTAAACTTGTGCTAAGAGCAATGGGTGCAAGCCTTAACTGCCTATCAGAATCATCATCTCAAAACAAACAAATTTTATTTATTTATTTGATTGGTGTTTTACGCCGTACTCAAGAATATTTCACTTATACGACGACGGCCAGCATTATGGTGGGTGGGAACCGGGCACAACCCGGGGGAAACCCACAACCATCCGCAGGTTGCTGGCAGACCTTCCCACTTATGGCCCAAAACAAACAAATGTGAAAGCAAATGCTCACTTCACTTCCTCAATATGGAATAAGGAATTCTATTGAATGAATAGATGATGTGTCTATTAACACAGGTGCTAAAATCTGATCAGTAAACAGAATATGTACCATAGTGATACATATCCAGAAAAAAAAGTGGACACCTACAATATCCAGGAAATTTGGCAAAGAAACCAAAAGCCTGCAGACAAGGCAGTGCAACAATTATCTAAACAACAAGGAAGTAAATACAAAAACTTGCTTCATCTCTGTTAATGTCCACGATTTACATACGCTTTGCAGATTGGGCCTGCCTAACTATATAAAGACCAAATTTGAGAAGGGTTGGCTATACATAAATGACTGTAACACAGAAACTGCTGCACTATGGTCCAAGAGTGAGTGAGTGCTTGGGGTTTAACGTCGTACTCAACAATTTTCCAGTCATATGACGACGAAGGAATCATTAGGGTGCATGTATGTGTAATGTGCCTCCAGGACGGATTTCCACCGCTGTTTTATTTAGTGCTGCTTCACTGAGACGACTTACCGAAGGCAAGTAAGCCCCCCCGCCCGAGCCATTATACTGATACAGGTCAACCAGTCGTTGCACTATCCCCTTTATGCCGAATGCCAAGCGAGGAAGTTACAACTTCCTCTTTTAAAGTCTTAGGTGTGACTCGATCAAGGATTGATCCTGGATCTACCGGTCCCGAAGCGGACGCTCTACCAACTGTGCTATCTGGGCCGGTCTATGGTCCAAGAAAACAGGCCTAAAATAATGTGGTTCTTTATATAACATATAACTTATTTTAGTGGCATTAGGAAGTTGGCATGGAAGTACACTGGACAACATATTGCTTATGGATTTACAACTTCTTCTTATTCAGATACTAGCATCGTTATCTGTGCAATATAATATATACTTGTGAATAGATAGAAATGTGCTCTGCTTGACCATGTGCACTGATAGATGTTCAAGCAGTAATTTTGTGTTAAGGCCACTTATGAGTTGGAAAACCCCTCTGAACCCAGGCCTTTATACCCATCCAGTCTATCATTCCCAGTCATTAGGCCAGCCTGGGCAGATTTAGCTCTCGATTTAGACAGAATCCAATCTTACTGATATGTGGAGACTGCTGCCAACCTTAGCCTGGATGACATGTGCACCCGATTATCATATCGTATCTGTATTTAGCTACTTCATCGGCAAAGTTTGCTGTACACGCGATACTTAATATCCAAAATCCACTTTTATACCCCTTTAGACATTTATGTACCTTTTGCAAGCACTGACAATGACCTTTATTGCATATTTCTTTACAAAATCTTGAACTCGTAAATAAGGTCTATTTTGAGCTATTTGGCGCATGATGCCAAGTCTACCCAACTAACCTCAATTGGTGCATCAATCATGTTGAGAAACCGACATTATCTAAAATATGTCACAATCTTATTTAAGTATTCTAATCTATACAACAGTTCAAAATGTAATGCTTATTCCAGACTGACGCAGAAGCATGAAGTGGCAGATGCATTCCAAATGATAAGAAATTGATGCTTTGACAGCGAGTTGATTTATTCATTTGATTGGTGTTTTACGCTGTACTTAAAAATTGTTGAATGGACTGCGAAGCCATCAGCGAATGTAATTCACCTGACTTTTGCACATGACACGTAAGTTTCGCCTCTGTTCTCAGATATTTAATTATGGACTTTCCCTGGTATGAACTAGACCTTGCCCAATATCAACTTCACAGCTGATTTCGTGCTGCCATATTTGGCCCCATTGAAAAAAAAAAAAGATGTTTTGCTTCTCACAGAAAGAGAGTACCTCTATGTCGGATCTATCTACAAAAACACATCATTTCCTGAAGTAAGCAACTTTCTGAGAAAGTGGCTAAGCGCACACCTTTCTTACTGTGACCAAGCCAGTATGTTATAATATAGGAGTGGATTCCGATTAAATTGTAAAAAAAAATCAGATCAGACTGATGCTGTGGTTACAACATGTTACACAAGATGATTCTATTCTGAATGATACTAGCCATATTTTTTGAGAGAACTGTAATTTGGAATGGGTTTGAGAGTGTTTACCTGCCTGAACGTTATTACATAACCAGTGACAACAAAGAAAAAGATCACATGGTCAGGTACAGGTAGAACCTTTGGCACCTGACCACAGATTTAGGTGGGGCTAGACCAGGTAGGTTGGATAAGCTAGTTTAACATAATATAATTTTCTGATATCATAGAAATTAGCTGTCAGAAAATCTCTCCTTGTTTTTCTTTTTTCAATTCCTTCCCATGTTATTTTTTTTATCTTGTTGTCTGCTTGTCACTTCCGCAAGCTAGTCAAGTGCCCCATTGTGGGCAGTTTTGAATATATATATTGGTGGGTAGGGTGCTATATGACATATGAGGTAAGGAGTCTTTCAGCGCTGGACGTAAGGTTGCTGGATTCGAACGCCCAGGCTAATGCGCTTTATTTTCAGTACTCGGTAGTTATTTAAAGACAGCATTCGAAATTGATCAAATATAGATTTGTACAAATAGTTCTATACATGTTTTGGAAATACAGTAGCATTATATAGCAATACCGACAATATTGCTAACTGATACCTCAACAAAAACAGAAGTGTAAATTCCACGCCCTCGGTCCAGGCAGGCGATGATTCAACAACCCATGCCGTTTTCAACGTCGGAAAAGGATACTGAAAACCCATCTTTCAATGGGTTCCATCATATAAAGTGCAGTCACAAGCGTATACTGGAAATACCAGTATGATAAAAAGTCAAAAACCTTTTTCAGCATGGTGTACTTCTCTTTCCAACTCAAAACGTCAAAATGCGTTCAAACATGAACGAAGAATCAGCATGGCGTCTCGATTCTTATTCGCGTCTCTTACAGTTGGAGAGCGTACATAAAGGGAAGTAATCCTGTGTTATATTCCTGAGCTTAAATATGAAATACCAATCTTCGGATTCCATAAGAGCCCTAAAATGTTTTTGTCATTTCTTGTAACCGTTATAAACAATACAATACTGTATATTTAAATCCGACCACAACATTTCAAGCAGGGAATACTTCTCCATCGAGATGTCTTGCTCACTTTTAACTGATCGGAAGTTGTTTCTGCGCAAGAACAACCAACATAAAGTGCAACATAACGGCGTGACAAAGCCAAAACATTAGTCTTTAGTCCTGTGAATGCAAGTGTCATCGAAATTTAACTATAATGAGCTCCATTGGAACTGGGGTAGGTAGCATCATTCTTTTATTTCTCTTTTTTGACTAGAGTGAATTAGAGGAGAATCTGTCACAGAAAAGTGTTGCTTTTGGTGCGAAAATTGAGCACTCAGTAAAGTAAAAGTACTGTCATTACGCTTGCCGTTGTAACTGAACATGTTCACTCTTATAGGCCTATAAGATAATCATTGCTTTTACTCTAAGGAGTATTGCCATGAACCAGCCCGGGAATTTTATAGTTGAGGTTGCTGTCACGTTGTAGAGTGATATCAATTCACTGAAGAACTAGATTTTGACAATGAACAGCTGAGACGGGGCTCAGCCCCAGCCCGTCAGGTTGTCTGTTTGCCTATCTGTTTTTCTATCGTTTTGCCAGTCTGTCCCTATTAAAGCAAATATGGGGGGTAGTTTTAAACTGCAGCCAAGGAATCTACCGTGAACTTCTAATGTTGGGTAAGGTCCAGTTCACAAACGAGAAGCTGCCCATAGTAAAATATGAGTATGGGGTTATCAAGCATGTGTTATGTCATCAGGGAATAGCCGTCTATGTGTATATAAGGCTTGTGCAGATTTTTTGTTTATGATGAATTCAGTGTGTTCTGTATGGTGGCGCTCATGTATATACCGAAAATTGGGGGAAAAGCACAGTGGTTTACAAATGATTAATGTTTCATGTGATCTTATTAAACTGATAGCACATATGCGTGGAACAACAAAGAACATCAAAAGACTTTGAAGGAAACAAATAATTCATAAGGGACAGTGGTATGATGTTGATTTTTTGACTGAAAATGTGCTGGATTTGTCTTACTCTCCTGTATGCATAGAATGTGATACTCTACTCCTGCGAGTTTCCCTATATACTTGAGTGTCACCATGCAGGCCTGCTATGAATGAGAAACCCACATGAGCCCTACAACCAAACTGATTTGATAATATAATGTCTTATGTTAATTAAATAATATTATGATAATGTATTCTCCAAATATGGAAACATTGCTTTATTCATTCTTTCAGCTATCGGCATCATGAATCTTGTAACTACCATGCATTCTATTTTTTTTTTTTTGCAGTATGATCTGTCAGCATCTCAGTTTTCACCTGATGGCCGTGTTTTTCAGGTGGAATATGCCCTCAAGGCCGTAGAAAACAGCGGGTATGTGTGAAAAATAGTGCAAGTACACGTATGTATGGGGGTGGGGGGAGGGAGGGATGGATGGCTTGGGCATATACTGGAATCACCCTGTCTGTCCGTAGGTCTGGCGGATGGATTTTTGTCGCTGATTTTGCCCATGTGCCTCCTCTCAAACTACTGCACCGTACTTACCATACATCTTGCCTATCATCTGAACTTGTTCATGCTTAAAGACCAACTTTATTGTCAAGGCCTGCATGTCATGAAAGCTTCATTTAGCATAAAAAAGGAAAAAAATCAAGATGGTCTAAATTGCTTTACTATATCGTCAAAAAAATGACATGTATTAAAACCACTGTTAGTAGATTTAGAGAATAATATGGAAAAACAAAGTTTCCTGTCCATTTCAGTTTTTTTTTGGTATGACGTCAGGATCACTTGGTGTCACCCATCACACAAACGATGTCATACTTTCAAGCGCGTATGACGTCTTTCCAACATAACTGCCTTACTTGAGGTCACATCAGCCTGATTCGTCATCACACAAGGAATATTATCAAGTCACAGCAGGAAAATTTTATGGAAACTGTCGAAGATTTTGTTTTTAAGGACTTTTCATTTATAGGGATTAAATATAGTTGTTCACATTAAATCTTTGTGAACTGTGGCATTAGCTCTATTCCATAGAGTATCCTTCATATCATTTTAATATTTCTGCAGTGTTTTCTCTTGGGACTGAAGTAGCACTTGAAGTTTACCAGCAATCGCATGATTATTTTCATAATTTTGCCCATTTAGGATGTTGCGTAACAGTGCTTTCTGTGTATTCAAATTTTGTCCATACTCCTCCTCCCAAACTACAGTCAGGTAATATTTTCATAATTAACCACATTTATGTTAGCTGTGCATATTCTTTCTGACTGCTACATTTTTCCATTCAAAATGGATGTACCAGTAGTGAATCAGTGGACATCACAAATGGCCCGTGAAACAAAGTACACAGGGCCAAACTAAGCAACATGACATCCGATCATTTCTTTTAACATTTTCTTTCTTTTATTTAGGAAGTGTTGGGGGATGGAAGGGGATATTTTGGACATCTGAATTCTAAGTTTACATGTACCTTGTCCACACTATATAAATATGCCAGCTATTTATAGAACTATAGGAGGATGGTGGTGTAGTTTTACTTTTGATTGAGTCTTCTTTAATTATTGACTGTTGTTTGACTTCTTCCCATAGAACCGCTATTGGCATTCGAGGGAAGGATGGTGTTGTGTTTGGAGTTGAAAAGCTGGTTTTGTCCAAACTCTTTGAATTTGGAGCAAACAAGAGAATATTTAATATAGACAGACATGTTGGAGTGGTAAGTTGTGGAACTTATGATCAGAAACCCGTATTTGAAAAAGAAAAAGATTTGTATATATATTTGAGACTTTCGTACACTGTTTCTGGCAGTTATTAGTTTACTGGCCGTTATACAACTCTCAATAACTGGTTTATACACGTTCTGTATGGTTTTATGTGCTTCCCTGTTTAATGGGTGTTCATTATCATTATCTGACTGTTGCACAAGCAGAGGACTGGTTGTCCTTGTGTCAGAATACAGTAACTTGAATCATGAATCATCTTGAATCGTCTTGCACATTGTGTCTGACGTACCTGATGTTAGTGGAAATATGCTGATTGAAATATCTGGTTTGAAAAGGGTACTCTTATATGTTCGTTATTGCAGACTATTATTAATAACCGTTGCCATTTGCAGTAATAAGACCCAGCTTCCTTGCTGCTGTACAGTTTTCAGTTTTAAATGCTGAATATTATTACATTGCGTTGTTTCAGGCTGTTGCTGGTTTACTTGCTGATGCCCGTCACATGGTAGAATCAGCCCGGGATGAAGCCACAAACTACAGATACAATTATGGCTCATCAATACCACTCAAAGTAAGCATCCGATCCATCCATGTTTTTAAGGCATTGCCAGAATTAGCGACCTCGAATGATATTTCCTAGTCATCTAGCACTTGCATAGCCAAATGCATCTTTTTAATTTGGGCTTTTAGGAGGCTAATTTTTGTTAAATAGTGCTATTCGTCGTAAATTTTTTTAAACCGTGGTGTTAGCTCTGTTCCCTGGGGTATTCTTCATATCATTTTAATATTTCTGCCTCGCTTCTCTTAGGACTGAAGTAGCAATATAGAATTATAAATGCATACATGTAGTATGACTTAATACTGGTATTAGAAATACACTTTTGAATAACCGGGCCCGGAGATTAGGAGGAGCTCCGGTTATGACTGTTAGTTGTAAAGAAGATAGTCATGAAGCTAAGTCGATTGTCATGTGTATGAAATATTTGATGAGTTTCTATTGCATGTCATTAAATTTCGCCCTGGTTTTTGTTCATTTTAGATGGAAAGGTTATTGCCACATTGTCTCTTGTCTGTCCCTGATTTACAAATTGCCATAGTACAATAAATTGCAAAGAAAAAAACGTATTTGATGATCTGCTTATTCATTGAAAGCACCAATATGTATGATTTCTTATGGTTGGTTTTATTGATGATCACAAATATACTTATTTTTCAAGCTCAAATAAAGGGATATGTTACATGTATTATTCCTCTATTTTTAAGCATATTCCTACTGTGTGGTGTATTTTTCAGTACCTCACAGACAGAGTGTCCATGTTAGCCCACGCATATACCCTGTACAGCTCGGTGCGGCCCTTTGGGGCAAGCGTTATCCTAGGCTCGTATGAAGAGGACGGTCCTCATATGCATGTCATTGACCCCTCGGGAGTCTCTTGGGTGAGTCTTACATTAGATACAATCACATCTGATAAGAATTAGAACGAGCGTTATGCCCTCAATTGCTCAGAAGTGCAGCTTTAGAAGTATGCTAGGCAGTTGTCAAAGGTTGGTTGTTTACTTAAGACACTCCGTCTCCTACAACTATAAACTTTATCTCAGTCATACAAGTGAAAAATTCTTGAGTATTTCTTGAACACCTCAAGACATACTTAAGAAAAAAAAACTCATAAAAAAAAAAGTTGAAATGTACCCAAGGGAGGCAGGTAGGCAAAGGTAAATAAAAATTATGTTGATGAAGGTTAAGTTATGTTGGCAGTAAACATTGGTTGTGTTCATTTTGACTTGACTGCATTAGTGAAATAAATAATGAATCACATTCACCAATAATGTGTAGGTGCGACCACTGTGAGGAGTGTGGAAGTATGTCTGAAAATTGCATTGTTGAAACCTGGATAGGACAAGAAAAAAACCGGAACAGCAAAGATAAGTTAATGAGTAATGTTTGATGTTTACATTCAGGGTTACCATGGCTGCGCTATCGGGAAGGCAAAGCAAGCAGCAAAGACAGAAATTGAAAAACTAAAGGTTTGTGCAATATTTGTACTCTGGCCTTTCAAAGCAAATAACCAACTTTTATTTACAAGGAAAATTTGTACCAAAAAGTCCTGTGACAGTTTAAATGTAAAAATTTTAAGACATTGACACCTGCTGATATCTGATTTAATAGACACTATTAAATTTAACCATAATAAACAAGCAGTGCTCCTTTTCCTGCAAAAGCAATTTGACATCGCTCATTCCCTTCATAGAGATAGCTAAGTATTTTTTTTGATTGCAGGATGTAACAACACCTTTTCCCACCCATAAGACATACACATATTACATGTAGTACTCATGTTGGAGCAGTAGTGTTATACTTGTAACCATTTGCCTGTGAATATTGAGACCATTTATTCAGATCAAGACTTTATTAAGCATTTGTAAGTACTGTAATTCTTCAACCTTTTCGCATGTTTGCAAGATGTTTATTCAAGGATATTCTGAAGGTGGTATTCTGTGTAGACTGATACAATCATACTTTTTGTGAAGTTGTCTCCAAAATCAAAATAAAAATGTACATTCACTGCACTAAAATTTGTGCTTTCATATGTGAAAAGGTTGAGTAATTTGGGTACATGTTTGTAATGTTATAGCTTGATAGCTGGAAAAGTATGATGCCTCACCAGAGTTCTGGAATGTTATCAGTATTGAACTGTGCTTTGGAATGTTTCAGATGAAAGAAATGTCTATACGTGACCTGGTGAAAGAAGTTGCCAAAATGTACGTTGCTTTCCTCTATGTCAGTTTAATATGTGATATCATAAATTTGTCATTGATAGTTAGGGGATTTGTGGGAGTATCATTCAAGAAGGAAAAGCTGAAAAGAAGTGACTTGTCATACCAAACATAGTTTAGAGTAACTTGTAATTTCAAGGTATTCCTATTTTAGTTGTACATGTAACATTAGGCATGAAAAAGCTTAAAAACGACTCAGGAGCAGGGCCAAGCCGTAGTCTGTTTCAACCTTGAAGCTCATTGTAAACAGTGTTGTATCATTTGGAATCATTGGAAGGGGCAGATTTACTATGCATATTTTTAAAAGGTTAAAAATATGACTTTCTGTTGTTGCGGGTGCCTATAGAAATACAAAATTATTGTTCCTGGATGTTTTGATGAGCATGCTGTTCTTTTTGCAGAATCTACATTGTACATGATGAAGTTAAAGATAAAAACTTTGAGTTGGAGTTGAGTTGGGTTGGGGAAAGTAAGTACATGTACTGAAGTGTGTTTTCCTGATCTTGATCAAGGAGTGTGTTTTATTTATGCTCCCAAATAAAACATACACGTAGCTAAAATTATGGTGTGCATTTTGCTGTAATAAGAAGGTTTTGTAGGTAAACATCACGCAAACATCTGCTGGTATCATCAGAGCCATAGCAAACAGTAGCAAACATTTCTGTCATAAAATAAGATTGCATGTGGTGGTGGCTGCTTTTGTGGAAGGAATCAGTTTCTCAAAATGTAGATGTGAAAATAAATGCTATACACTTTAGGTTTTTTGTAGTTTGTGTGTTAATTTAAAAGATTATTAGATTCCGCCTATTCATGCAGTATAGTTATTATTTTGTGAAATAAAACATTGGGACGGACATAAATTTGATTTGAGGCCAAGTTATAAATTCACTGATGTTTTTTCTCCACAGTGACAGGAGGTAAACATGTGTTAGTGCCAGATGATGTAAAGGCAGCAGCAGAGAAGTATGCCAAGGTGAGTCATCTTAGTCGTTCATGTTGGTTGTTCAGCAATTTCAGAATGGTTTATTTGATGTGTACTTTATTCTTTACTGAAGAATATTTCTCTTCTACAAATGCACACGTGTGTTTATAGAAGAAATTGGAAGTATCCAGGCAGGATGGAATGTGAGTGAGGCCTGCTGATATTACAGGGGAGGTATTGGCTTACAATGCTTGTCCCATGCCAACAGACTTGATACCCATGGTGCCACTAAGTAGTATTTGGTTAGGTGCAGTTGTCTCTGTATGTCTTCATATGTCCAATTAGTCACCAAGCAATGGTTAACATGGTGTCTTTATGAGATTGAAATACGGTAAAGAAATATTCTGATACTGATTTTGTCATGTACAAGTAGTGCCACTGTTTGTACTTCAGGGTTTCACTTGCTTATCTAACTGTTGAATGCTTGTTGTCTTCCAATTATAGACTTTTGAGATTTTTTGTTTTCAATTTCAGGATTCTCTTGAGGAATCTGATGACTCTGATGATGAAGACTTGTAGCTGTTGTCACATTGAATATTTGAGAAGATTGCGGAATTGGATGGACTTTGCCACCTGTTTGTGTCTGGTTAGGTTATGAGATGATACAGAATGTGGACATTCCTATACTCACCTCTCAACAGTACACACCTGTGCCACACCTGTGCTACCATTGATTGAGTGGAACAGAGGATTGAACAAAGAAAACTTGTCCGAGACCACAGGTTATGCCTCATATGACTCTGGAGACATTCACCATCTTGATGTGTGTTCAGCTGACAATTACTTGGGACTACATGGATCATTTTGACGAAATTTTTCAGTTGTATCTTCATATTCATTGCACACCAAATTAGAATATGTGCGTCATAAATATAATTTAAGAAAAATCAGCTTCGGTTTTTGTCAAGTGTGTTTGTATTTTTTCTTCCAAGAATGATTCTTGATTTCGCCAGTAAATGTAGACTGCCACAATGACCAGCTTTTGTTACTACAGGTTGTGAGAAAGCGGGAACAGAAGTTGTTATAAAAATGAAAAAACACATGCACAGCTTGCGCATTGCTTATGAAACAACTTATAACATTTAAAAAATAATAATTTTATAGGTATGGAAATTGTTATATGTAACAGCTGAGTAGGCTGGATTACCAAAGTTCAGACCCATTGACTAATAAAGTCCCTTCCTCGAATCCAGTGCCAACTTACTTGACTGAAGCCTTACATCAGGAGGTTTGTCAGGTGGCTGGTGAGATGCAGTGATTTCCTGAGGTTTTACCAGTTTTCTTACATCCATAAATTTGTCGCCACTCAAGTGGGATATTTTTATTCCAAGCATTCGTGAAAAAAAAAAAGAGATATTTGGGTTTGTCGGTATCACTCTTTGATTTCTGTTCAATAATTTCTCAAAATGTTATCTGATATAGATAATATTTTGTGTGCATGTTTATTTTATGGCCCCTCAGATTAAGTTCGAAAACCAGCTTTATCAGTGTATAAGCTAGCATATTTAGGGTAAAGTATAAACTCTCTAAATTACATGTAGCACATATTGCACATGTAGGCTGCTGGAGCATAGAGGAAATATGTTGTCTTTTCCACGGTAACAGAGTATGTGATCTTGATCTAACCACAAAAGCTAAGCTTGATACTTAGTGGAGGACAAATGAAGAGGTGACTGGAAGTTGTATAAAGCTGTATTCATTGCACTCATTTTTGTGTAGTACTGGAAGTAAAGGGAAGTCTGGTTGAACTCAAAGATTGCTAATTGATAAATGAAAATTCTTTTCTCTTTCTAAGGTAAGCTTGGGACCTGATTATCATTCTACCCAAGTGAAGGTTGAGAGAAACCACCAGTCAAAACCATTTTAAAGTATATTCGGGTTTTCAATAATTCGACCAGCCCCAATGGCTCGGTAAGGCGTCTACTGCAAGGGTGGTAGATCCAGGGTCAATCCTGGGTTGGATTACACCTCAGACCTTAAATGAGGAAGTTGTTTGCTTGGCAACAACTGGTTGATTCGTATTAGTATGATGGCTCAGGTGGGGCGGCTTACTTGCCTTTGGTAAGTCGTCTCAGTGAAGAAGCACTAGATAAAAGAGCGGTGGAAATCTGTTCTGCTACAAAGAGGCACATTACTTGTATGTGCACTCTGAGGACTTCTTTTGTCATCGTATGACAAGAATTAAGTAGAACTTTAAACCCTAAGCAGTCACTCACTCAACAATTTGACATAAAATGAAAGTTAATTTCACAATCTACTTCTGTACACTGTAACTTGTTAGTTCGTAAAGCTTCTCCATCACTGACTTTTGCCACAATATGGCTGAAATATTTGCCGATGTGGCGGTCAGCCATAATCGTTCATTCATTCATCACAGGCCATGTGCCAATTATCTAGCAAAGTAATGCATCATGTAACTGCATTTTAAAGGAGTAAGCAGTGGTCTAGTGGATAAGTGCTTGTCTTTCACCAAAGACAAACAAAATGCAGGTTCCAATATGGTCTTTGATGGAATTTTTATATTCCCCCACTGGGTAACAATAAGCAGTTGGTAACACGGATGTGATAGTTCGTGCATGTTTATTGAAGATGATGTGAATTCCACCAGTATGGTAAGCATATCTGAATGTCACTGTGGTCACATGTTGGAAAGTTCATCAGTTACTGGTCAAAGGTCAGTGGTTTACCCTGAGCACTCCTGTTTCATCCACCCATAAAACTGTTGGCCATTACATAAGTGTTATAAAACAATGAAATAAATGTAACTGGATTTTGTTTTCAAACTGTGTATGTACATGGGTAACAAGCTTGTTGTTTCGTTTTAATGTTTGTTCATGTCTATATTTGTTTCATGGGTGTTTTACGCTGTATTCGACAACATTTCCCTTATATCACAGCGGTCAACATTATGGAGGAGGAAACCAAGAAGAGCCGAGAGGAAACCCATGACCATTCACATGTTGCTGACAGACCTTCCCACTAATGACTGGAGAGGAAGCCAGCATGAGCTGGACTTGCACTCACAGGGACTGCATTGGTGAGGGGCTCCTGGGTCACTGCATCGTGCTAACCACTCGGCACCTTTATGTCCATATAAGGAACAGTAATGTTATACACATGGTTAAATTTGGTGCAATAAAACAGCCACCTGTAAGACTAACCAGAAGGTACCTAACTGTATGTGTAATTTACACCACACTACAGCCTAAAAGGCTTGCCTGCTTATGTTGGGGGATCAGGCGGTTAAAACTGCAATGGTCTGAGCACTTGGCCAATCAGGTTGCTAGTGCGGAAGTGGAATTAGGAGTTCGGGGATGTGTCAGGTACGTTAGGAAAGACAATGGTTTACTCTGAGCGCATGTGTTTCCTGCATCTATAAACCCGACTGCCACCATGTAGTCGTTCATGACGCCAAGAACAGTTTGGAGAAAACTGAAGAATGCTGGGAAATACCTCTGCACTCAGGTTCCTAATCCAAGGTTCAGATTTATTTATTTATTTATTTCTGTGATTGGTGCATAATGCCATACTCAATACTTTTCACTTCTATAATGGTCCTCTTCATGGGTGGAGGAAACAGGAGTGAGTGTAAACCACCAACCTTCAACAGGTGGAATGTTTCGTGTAGAAAGGTGAAAAGAAACGCAATGTCAAAATCTTCATTCATTTAATAAATACTTATTTTGTGAGGAGAGATGAAACAAATATAAGAGATATAAAGGCAGACTTAATACTGAACTCCCATTTGGTTGTGAACTTAGATGTAACATAAAACATACATACACATACAAATAAACATAATTTTGCAAAGATCACTTATACAATGAGATGTGTACATATTTCTGACGTATTTGAATACATGTAAGTTTACAGGTAACTAAGTCACACATTTCAACTGCAAGCAGAATTGTAAAGTCCACAATATATCTGGAAACATTCTTTCATGCATTTTCTAAAAATTTAAAAAAAAAAAAACCCAGCGAAGATCGACAAATACACCAGGAATGATAGATTTTCCTTTTAAAATGATGACATGTTTTACATTTTATTTCAAAATGACTTCGTCTTTGTCTAAAAAGAATCACCGTGTCTTTTCTGTGCATAATTCTTTACAAATATTCACAAAGAAAGGTCACGAAATAGATCTTTCCTTCCTCCATTTTAAAACAAGTGAATATCTCTACTTTGCAATGGATTTTCACAGAACTGAATATAAAGCAGTTACCACAGGTTTGTACAAAAGCAACCCCATACATAGCATAATAAATTCATACAAATGTGCATAATAAAGGTAATCAAACAGTGTGCAATGTCTCCTGACATTACTAAATCCACAACCCCACACAAATGTCGCTGCATTAGTACCTATAATGAGTGTATCAGTAACGTCCTACAGCCTTCATACTGCTGCATGATTAAAGTACTAACCCAAAGACACTGGACATGACACTCAGGCCGCAACATTGGGCTGATCAGGCCAACCCCTTACCTCTCAAAATTGCTAAGCAAAGTGTAAAAAGCCAAAAATTTTATCACCTTCTATATCTATTGTAAGAGAGAACCAGTGTACATGCCCATGTTGTCCCTTAATGGTGATAAGTGTACATCAAATTTGCTGACTTAAAAATAAAAAAGTGAAAATGTAAATAGCTTTGAGAACACAGTTAATAATGGCTAATGAGGAGGGGATGTTGTTATAGCACTGATTAGAGACACTGATATGACACACATACTTTCACTGTCCACATTATGAATTCGATAGACAGCACCTCAATGCTAGTAACTACAACTGTAAATACTTACAGCCCAATTCAATGATACACACTTTCCTCAGCACATCTCTTAATGTTTACAGTCGGAATCAGACAAGCATGCCTCAATGTTTACAACCTGAGTGAGACACACATCCCTTAATGGTTACAGCCAGAATGAGACACACTCCCCTCAATGTTTACAGCCTACATTAGGTACATTATCCCTCAATGTTTACAGCTGCAATGAGACACAAACCTCTCCATGTTTACAGCCTACATTAGGTACACTATCCCTCAATGTTTACAGCTACAATGAGACACACACCCCTCAATGTTTACAACCTGAGTGAGACACACATCCCTTAATGGTTACAGCCAGAATGAGACACACACCTCTTCATGTTTACAGCCTACATTAGGTACACTATCCCTCAATGTACAGCTGCAATGAGACACACACCTCTCAATGTTTACAACCTGAGTGAGACACACATCCCTTAATGGTTACAGCCAGAATGAGACACACACCTCTTCATGTTTACAGCCTACATTAGGTACACTATCCCTCAATGTTTACAGCTGCAATGAGACACACACCCCTCAATGTTTACAACCTGAGTGAGACACACATCCCTTAATGGTTACAGCCAGAATGAGACACACACCTCTCCATGTTTACAGCCTACATTAGGTGCATTATCCCTCAATGTTTACAGCTGCAATGAGACACACACCCCTCAATGTTTACACCCGGAAAGAGACACATATCCCTCGATGTGTACAGCCTACATGCACATTAGATACACAACAGTATCCATCAATGTTTATAACCTGGATTAGATACACGATCCATCTTAATTTAAATCTAAGGGGTAAAACACTATCCCTGATGTTTCATAGCTTGGATATGCCACACCATCCCTCATTGTTTAATGCCTCAGCAGGACAATATCCCTCATAATTTGTTCCTTAAATGTACCACATTATCCCTCATTGTTTAATGCCCCAGCAGGACAATATGCCATACCAGGACAATATTATTACCTAGATGTACCAAATTATTCTTCAATATTTAATGCCTTAGCAGGACAATATCTCTCATAATTTTTTACCCAAATGGACCATGCTATCCTTCACTGCCTAATGTCCCAGCAAGGTTTGCTGTCTAAATGTACCAAATTATCCCTCGACATTTAATGTTCTAACAGGACAGTATCCCATCATAATTTGTTGTCTATACTTACCGTACTATCCCTCAATTTGTTACTGAAATGTAACACAATATTCCCCATCAGCACAGTATGACATCCCTCATAATTTGTGGCCTAAATGTACCACATTATCCCTCATTGCCTATTGTCCCAGCGGGACAATATCCCTCATAATTTGTGGCCTAAATGTACCACATTATCCCTTATTGTTTAATGTCCCAGCATAACAATATCCCTCATAATTTGTTGCCTAAATACACCACATTTATACCTCACTGCCTAAAGTCCAAGCAGGACAATATCTATCAAAATTTTTTGCCTAAATGTACTATACTGTACCACATAATCCCTCATTGCTTAACGTCCCAGCAGAACAGTATCCCACCTCAACCCAACTATCCCTCACTGTCCAGCGGCATCTTCAGACCCATATCCTTGCACACCTCCTCCACACACACCATTAGGTGCTTCATGTCCGCAGGCTTCAGGTAACCTATGTTACCTATCCGGAAACAGTCTGCATTCAACACTTTACCTGGGTAGATCACCTGATCTGTGTAAGAGAAGAAGGAAACAAAACATCATGGTCGTATTTTAATTTAGGCTGACATAACGTGCTTCAGTACATATTATTCTGTTACTGATCCTGTACTTCAATACTGTTGTCCATGAGATGACAAGACTAAAGGCAGAAAACTTCACAAAGAAAACAAAGAGGAGAGGTAAGTAAATACAACTTACTATTAATATTTGATATTTGGTTTTACACCATACTCAATAATATTTATACAACAGCCCCTAAGTTGGTAGGAGGAAAATGGGCAAAGCCTGGTGAAAACCATCTAACTTTGTCAGATGCCTTACAAACTTGGCAATGAACAGTCGAAGCTTCACCACTTAGAGCAGGATTTGAGAATGTAATCTCATTAGTGAAGGGTCTGATGTCTGCAACAAAGATCGATTGTCTTAGTTGACTGAACCAGCAAAAATCCACGCTCACTATATTGAGAAAATTGCTAAGTAAAACTTCCATCGATCTGTATTCTCTAGCACATCTTGAAACAATTCAAATAAAACAAACAATTTTCCAAACAATTCAATAAAACAGAGGATGTAATAATTGTCCTTGACCGTTTTTATGCATTTATTTCGCTTGTGTTGTACGCCATACTCAAGAATAGTTCACTTATTCGAAGGCGGCTAGCATTATGGTGGCAGGAAACCAGGCTTAGCCCGAAGGAAACTCACGACCATCTGCAGGTCGTGTTCTTCTCAATCTATATTCTGAAGATATTCACCTTTGTCATTGAGCCTAGTGTAGAAGTCCTTGAAAGAGAATTTAGGATCTTTGGGATAGTGATAGGATGTGATGATGTATCCATCGTGTCGGTCATCAAGTAGTTCCTTAAATCCTAGCTTTGCCATCCCTTCTTTCAGGATTTCTCGGTTTTCACGATACCTGAAATATTAAAAAAAAGTCTTGTAAACAATTTATATACACAAATGTAGTCAATATACTATCTCCAATCAAATGTAACAAATTGCTGAGCCACATTCATATAAGGGGAAGTAACTCTTATATGCGTCTTACCTACTAGCCCTGCCTCTGACTCCTCCTTCCAGTTCCAGTTCATCCAGAGCCTGTCTAAATGCCAGCATGGCATGAGTTGGGGGAGTAAACCGGAACTGACCGGTTGTCTCCAGAGTTTCATACTGGTCAACAAGGTCCAGACTCAGACTTCGGGAAAATCCTTCAAGATGAAATCATATTAAACATCAAAAAATTAAACTTAATCAGAGCAAAATGTCTTAATGCAAAAAGTCATCATTTTCACCTAAAATGTAATGGTAAACATGGTAAGATAAGAGGGGGTTTCATGTCCCAAACAGTCAGTGTACACCTGACTAACCAATACTTAGCCTTAATCACTTGGATTAAGGGTGTCCACCTAAAGTCTTATTTATTTATTTGATTGGTGTTTTACACCATACTCAAGAATATTTCACTTATACGACGGCGGCCAGCATTATGGTGGGAGGAAACCGGGCAGAGCCTGGGGGAAACCCATGACCATCCGCAGGTTGCTGGCAGACCTTCCCATGTACGGCTGAAGATGAAACCAGCAAGAGCTGGACTTGAACTCACAGCGACCCCACCTAAAGTCTTAAAAATGACCCATAAAAAAATAAATAAGTAATACACAAAAACGAAAAAAGTTAATTAACTAAATATGCTTACTGCCAAACTCAAAATGAATTTTCCACTTCATTAACTGAACAGGACAAGACATTATTCAGACAGACCTTTGCACTTGCGCAGTTTTCTCGATTCGAGCTATGACATAAGCAAAACCAGGGACACCCTCCACACACTTGTTGGCTGAGCTGACAATGTAGTCAATACCCGAGGCTGCAACGTCGATAGGAACTGCACCAAAGCTGCTCATCGCATCCACGAAACAAGTCGCATCTGAGGAGTAACACTCATAATTGAGTTATAAGAAAAAAATTGCCATGACTCCCTCAAGAAGTGTTAGTGTTTAAAAAGATTCAGAAATACTTTTTTTAAAAAGTGGCTAGGCACTGAAATCACTTGTCACCAAAACAACTTAAAATCCTAAGCATACATAAGTTCATATGTACATACCAAAACAACTATATTGAGAGAAGAGACACAAGCATGACTATCTTCACTTATCTTAATAGATTCAAACTTACAAGCACCAAGTGTCAAAATCAAACAAAAAACTTTCCTTTTTTTTAACTGAATGAAATGTTCTTGAAACATTGTCTTCTACAGTCATCTGTTTGGATCCAGTGGGTATCATCAAAGGCATTCATAGGTCAAAATATATATGCATTTTGAATTCAGAAGTTTAGCTGTCTTTTTGTGTCAAGTGGCAAAAGCCACTGCACAATCTAAACAAAATTTATTCACTTGAAAAACAGTTTTCCCAAAAAGTAGATCAAACTATTTTTCTGGAGAGTGTTCAATGTTGTTTCAATGTGTGGATGGTCGTGGGCTTCCCCCGCGCTCTGCCCAGTCTCCTCCCATCAAAATGCTGACCTCCCTTGTATAAGTTAAGTTTTTTGAGTACGGTGTAAGACGCCTTTCAAATAAATAAACAGATAAATAATACTGTTTCTTCTGACATACTATTCATATCAATGCTTTCGCTGCCTTCAATAATGATAGTGAAGTAAGTATTTCAGCATCTTACTGGGTAGGTAGGTCTCCACCAGTCCTCCAATCTGATCAACAGGGTTGATAACTCCTGAGCTTGTTTCACAGTGAACTGCTGCCACATTTGTGAAGGAGTTATCTGCCTTGACGATGTCTTGCACCCGGCTGAAGTCAATGAAGTCGTCCTCGGGGAAAGACTCCACATGATGATCCACTCCCATTTTCTCACAGATTTTGGCCAGACGCTTGCCATATGCTCCATTTTCAAAAACAAGAACCTAAAATCATTAATACAATAATAAATTTGTAAAGTGTTTTATTTTCCTCTTTTTTTTTTGTTCTTGGTATTTAGGAATGCTTTTGTACAGCTTTATTTCCTTAAAAGACTTATATAATCACATATAAATCAAACTGTATACAAAAAGTAGTTCTATATTTGAAAATCATCCTGCACAAACTGCCTCATCAGTAACCCTTCTGTTATTATTGTTCAACTTGTAGGACAATACTTGTTGCAGAGAGAAAAATAATCACTTCCATTAAGTGGGTTTTTTCGGTAATGGCAGTTTTAAAATTCAACTCAGCAGAGTGAATTTTGTACTGAGACACACTGAGGTAACTAAATAATTACCTTGCAAACATGCGAAAAGGTTGAAGAATATATAGGGTTCATGCAAATTAAAGCAAATCACACGTAACTTCATGGACAATTTAACCAACTAATCTGCCTGAACATCAGTCAGTGAAAAACACCGACAGGTGGATTACGGGAATGATCTTCGCCCCCCTGGCCATTGATTACAGGTGTTTACCTTGCCGTTCTGCCTAGGAACAGTACTCTGGAACACAGCCTCCACACCGTATGTCCCACTACCCTGGACAGGTATACAGGTGAACTCACTCGAAGATACTCCTGATAAACAAAATTAAATGAAAACATGCAGGTATGAATATGTGCTGTACATACAGTGTATGATGGCACAAACATAACTAAACTCTGAACCCTGAAGGCCTTAAGTGTCCACCATTCAGATGACACTGTTCAGCAAGAGGATGACAGGCATGTACATTTATATATAAACACCTGTGTAAAATATCAATAACTTAAAAATTCAGATGCATCATATAAAAAACATGTGTGTGAACTGTTCAAGTTAAGCTTTAGAGACCAGTTGTTTTTTTTCAGTCCAGACTGATATGTCTTGTCAATTGTATTAGAGTTACATGTAAATGTGGTTTATGTATATAAATAAGTTTTGCCTACACAATACCATACCACCCAAACAGTCTTGCTGTGTATAATGTAATACTTTTTCAAGTGTCTCTAAACAAAGAATAAAAACACTAAAGTTTGTCATCTCTGAAACCGAATGAATTCTCACATACCTGCAATTTTGGTGAGCTTTGATCTGATATAACGGACGGTTTCTACAAACTCCACATCTCTAGAGCCCAGGTCTCTCAGCATGGCCTGCTTAACTGTGGGGCTGGTGCCCAGAGGGCCAGGGGTAAACAGCTTCTTGTCTTTTGCTCCTAAAAGGAAGACAATTGCAATGAAAGAGTTCTCATTTTCTCATATTTATTTAATAAAATCGACTACCCAATTTGCATTTGAAAATGAGAAAAGGTTGTGCACATAAACAATTTGATGGCACTTGTGAATTTTAGATTCTGATACAATAACATAGCATATGGTACTTGAATTTCTATATTTATTCTTTTAATCTGGATATTTTCAAACACAACTGTAACTTGATATTGACACAATTATACAGTAATTTAACAATTAAATTCTCTTATATAGTTCTCTTAATCAAGTGCACATTTTCGTCCTATTTCTGATCTGAAAAGACATTTCAAGTATGACAGGAATGCCAAGGCTAGTGTAAAAACTTCATGGGTGCTCATTAGTACACACCATCATATTATATTTGAGGGTACAAGTAAATGAGATAATAAAGCTTGCAGGTGACATTATCATCTAGGCACAACAACAGCTTGCCATCCGTACTCAGATGGGCTGGGATGGGGGAATTGGGTCATAACTAAAGCTGAAGTGCAATGCTTTCAATTTTCACAACAAATGTCGTCTACAGGATTCTCCTGTTATTGTACAATATTGTAGAAGGTTTCTTCGTTAAAATAATTCATTAGATATTTTTAAGATAAGTGTTTAAAACTGTCCATTCAATGTGACGTATCGAAAATGTCCATTGCTTCATTCTCTTTTTTGATATTAAAATGTTGTAGTCATGTAGTGTCACTTGTGCACGGTGTCTGTCATTCATGTTTGCAAAAATTTAAGTTACTCTAGCATCACGAACAATCAGATCAATGAACTAGGACCGCTTTCACCTCCCCATTTTCCAAAATGGTGTTACAACCATGGCATTACAGAAATCTATATTTGTGCGATTTATTTTTGACCATACAGACCCTACAATTTTCCTTACATATACACAATAATATAAAATATGACACAATCATAACCATGTATCAAAATGTATCAACTGATCAAAAACTTTTGAAGTTCACCTTTAAAAAATTTTTTGTGATCCCAACCCTATCAGAAACAACGCATTCAGAGAACTTCACAAGCATGCCTCACAAAGCAGCAAACTAGACCCTGGAATCCGAATAACAATAAAAGCACATTTCAATTCTGACTGCTGTTTGACATGTGCGACAGTGGAGAGTTTTAGAAAATGTGGAGCAAACCAGGGTTCCTGGAGAAAAAATTTAGCAAGTATATACAAGTTGAACATCCTCACTTTTAATACACAAAATCATATGTGATCCCCTATTTAATAGTGAAAAGTATCCAAGTAGTCTGCCCAGGGCTCTATATTGTTTTAATTTGGGTAACCCCTGTATTCTGTTTTTAGCCTTAATTTAACCATATCTGAACTTTAAAGATGGTATGAAAATTATTTGAGCTCAAATGCACTGATGTACAGCAGAAAAAGTGAATGAGAGATTCAGTGCAACCTCACAATGGGGACATGTGACCGAGACCCCTTTGGCCAGTTCACATACGACAAAACCAGCCCCTAACCTGGGTATTGAACTAAAGCGGCTCTGGATAGGGCCAACCACACTGCAACATAGTCACCCAAGATACAGGCAACTACAATCTAAACAACACATCTACCCTATAACAAGTCCTGTATACAGCTAACCACACTGCAACATAGTCACCCAAGATACAGGCAACTACAATCTAAACAACACTTCCACCCTACAACAAGTCCTGTATTCTGCTAACCACATTGCAACATCGTCACCCAAGATACAGTCAACTGCAATCTAAACAAAACATTCACCCTACAACAAGTCCTGTATTCCGCCAACCACACTGCAACATCGTCACCCAAGATACAGGCAACTGCAATCTAAACAACACATCTACCCCATAACAAGTCCTGTATTCAGCTAACCACATTGCAACATAGTCATCCAAGATACAGGCAACTGCAATCTAAACAAAACATTCCCCCTATAACAAGTCCTGTATTCAGCTAACCACATTGCAACATCGTCACCCAAAATACAAGCAACTACAATCTAAACAACACAACTACCCCATAACAAGTCCTGTATTCAGCTAACCACACTGCAACATAGTCACCCAAGATACAGGCAACTGCAATCTAAACAACACATCTACCCCATAACAAGTCCTGTATTCAGCTAACCACATTGCAACATAGTCACCCAAGATACAGGCAACTGCAATCTAAACAAAACATTCCCCCTATAACAAGTCCTGTATTCAGCCAACCACACCGCAACACAGTCAACCAAGGTACAGGCAACTGCAATCTAAACAACACTTCCACCCTATAACAAATCCTGTATTCAGCTAACCACACTGCAACATAGTCATCCAAGATACAGGCAACTACAATCTAAACAACACAACTACCCTATAACAAGTCCTGTATTCAGCTAACCACATTGCAACATAGTCACCCAAGATACAGGCAACTGCAATCTAAACAACACAACTACCCTATAACAAGTCCTGTATTCAGCCAACCACACTGCAACATCGTCACCCAAGATACAGGCAACAGCAATCTAAACAACACATTCCCCCCATAACAAGTCCTGTATTCAGCTAACCACAATGCAACATAGTCTTTCAATACTCATCAAACAATAATGCTTTCACAGATTTCCTATGTTTTAATACTGCACTCAACAGTATAACAGAAATGATAACACCTTAACATGTACCTTGAACAAGAGGTGTGATTTTTGATATCCAAACTGCGACCTGCTGGTAGTTTATACATTACATCTGTTTACTATATAGATGGCAATATGCTTGCTCTGAATTACCTTCCTTGTTACACGACAGAGACTAAGATTTTTTTTTTTTTTTTTTTTTTGATTGGTGTTTTACGCCGTACTCAAGAATATTTCACTTATACGACGGCGGCCAGCATTATGGTGGGTGGAAACCGGGCAGAGCCCGGAGGAAACCCACGACCATCCGCAGGTTGCTGGCAGACCTTCTCACGTACGGCCGGAGAGGAAGCCAGCATGAGCTGGACTTGAACTCACAGCGACCGCATTGGTGAGAGACTCCTGGGTCATTACGCTGCGCTAGCGCTTTAACCGACTGAGCCACGGAGGCCCCCGAGACTAAGACATAACGTGATACTAGTTTTTGAGGGGTGAAACGGGAAGAAGTGGAACCTCACCCATAAACGCATCCAGAATGTAGGTTATGCCCCGACAGTGACAAATATTTTGTAGGCAGCAGAACGTAAAAAGACATGATATCAACATTTTAGTTGCCGCTGTGAGTTCAAGTCCAGTTCATGTTGGCTTCCTCTCCGGCCATATATGGGAAGGCCTGCCAGCAACCTGCGAATGGTCGTGGGTTTTCCCTGGGCTCTGCCTGGTTTCCTCCCACCATAATGCTGGCTGCCGTCGTATAAGTGAAATATTCTTGAGTACGGCATAAAACACCAATCAAATAAATAAATAAATCATACCAGATAATACCAGATAATACCAAACAATTTGAAAGGATTTAATTAGTGTGTATTGTTGATACTGTCTGTACACACTATGTGCTCTGGGGATAACTTTGGTTGGCTGTTGTGATGTGTAAAATGACGACAAAGATACAATCAAATTCAGACATGCACATTTTCTGACATAATATGCCACATTAGGATATCCTTAAATGACAATCAAGATATAACGGGGATCTATAACACATTTACTAGGATTTAGCTTCACAGTGGTAGCTACGGTAAACTTAGACTATTGCCAACGCGGGACTATCATACATTTCTGGTGACAACACTCACCCGAGCCATTCTCGGAGTAGAAGCGACGAGACGCGAAACTGGAAACAAGGCCTGCAAATTTTCCAATGGGAGCAAATCTTGCCCCACATACACCAATGGAATGGTTCTGTTTGGCACAGAGCTGTACCACCTTCGTCGATAAGATACTCGATCTCGCCGTTGCAGACATTTGTAAAGATTTTTAATCACTTACATACCTTAAATAAGCTACCCGTTAAAATTTCTGAAGTCTATCAGACTAACTTTGGTCCACGCTGCGCGCCACTACACACCTATCACGTGACAAGCACTGTTATCAAACTGCACATGGGTACACAGCCAAGGATGTTATTAGACTCAGCTGACCAGCACGTAAATCTACACCGGTATGCAGATTTAAGCAGATAGCAAAGACCAAACAACACTGTTTGACTTCAGACAGTAATTTACCTATGTATGGAGTTGTTGTAAACAATGGAGAGATCGATCCATGATGTAGTGTTCATGTTATGTCTCCATACAGGCCTACATGCTTGTCTCTCAGTAATTTACCCATTTAGTGTCCTGTTCAAGTATGTCCTCATGCCTTAGACAAAAAACAAACAAAGGAAAAGAAAAATAAAAACCCCACACATAATGTCAATATCATTCCTTGAGAGCAGAGTAGAACTATCTACATTACGGCACTAGTGTTTTTTAGTTGTGGAGTGGATTAACTTTCATCGAGGAATGCAACTAGTAATTGCGACAATGGTGTGGGATTGACCGTATGTTCTCAAAAATTAACATAACTGTTCTTAGGTTGGCGTAATTACAGATACCACACAATTTACATCGATTTATACGAGGGGAAGATGTAATGGGGGTGTGAACAGAGGTAAATGTTCCTTAAGGTCAATCCAGCACAATTTGGGATGTTTCTCTTCGTAACTCGAGGAAATATGTTGCTCGATCAGATTTACTGCACACCAGAAATAAGGAATGTCAAACACCTGCATGTCCTTGACCTATCAGTGTAAGGGCAGAAGAATATTGAAATTAGCCTGGTCGCAGGCCCTGCAGTATTGATCTGTCAGAACACTGGAATAAAACCTCTACCAGGAATAACACTGGTAATACAAGCTCATGTCCAGCACCAACTAGAATCTATTCATATATTCCATGGCCAAATTAAGAGATACCTGTCGCCATTCAGCATTGTCTAATCAGCATGTCTATATATGTTCTGATATACCAACCAAATAAGACAAATTAGTCTAAAAACAGAGCTACATGTATAATGTGCAACTTTCAGTGGCAGGGAATTAAGGAATCAGACCCACTTCTGTGAGGAGGTGCCAAACAAATTAACTTTGGAAATTCACGTATGTGTATTTCTTCAGATTATTGTTTTAATAATAAAAGTAAATTATTGTTGTAGAATGTAGTGTCACATATGCCACATTAGAAGTAGAAATAGAAGTGGTGTGTTATATCCACAAACGTGTGACCTGATAACTTTTATAGGTTGTAGCATCAGCCTGAAGTAGCCATAGCTTCTCAGATTGGCCTCCATGCAGTTTGCAGTAATTAGGTCCACTTCTGCCAACAGTCCACTATCCCTGGATGGGCATGTTTGCATAATTCTGCTTGCACTGGTTTGGCTGCTACTTTAAGTTACAAGGTTTGTCAGTTACCTGATGAGATATGGTGGTTTCCACAACGCTCTGTCAGGTTTCCTCAACACAAAACATCCTGGCTGGATAACTACCTTTAAGTACCTCTGTGAATCTCTTTGCAGAATTCATTTGTTGCCAAGAACAATAATCTCAGACCGCATAAAAGTGATCAAACATTTTGCATGTATCTTAACACTGCTTTTTGTCTAAATACAGCAATGCTAAAAGTTGATGTGAATAACACCAGTGAAAATTGATAGAATTATCTTGTTTTTTATTAATACATTTACATCCATAATTTATGAGACAGGTTAAAACTTATCTAACATCATACACAACAAACAATACAGAATCTGGACGAATTCACTGAAAATGACCAAAAAATACAAATGCTATAAATCAGCCAAACATGGACGGATTTCACATAACACAGCTTCACAACCACAAAAAAATCACATTGTATCAAATTGAACCCATCATAAAAACCATGAGACCTGTATAAAATATCAAAACAAAATTTTTGTTGGAATGCATACAGATATAACTAGTCATCAAGTAAAGTTTTGTAAAAAAAAAAAAAAAATGCAGTTTGATGGCTTCCAAACAGTCTTCACAAAAGATTTTCAACATCTGCCTTTTACCCACATGACAATGTGGTAATACTCAATCAGCCATCACAGTGTTCAATGCTCTTTCATATGATACATACTTCATTTTAGAGGGTTTTTTTTTTGCCTTTAAAACCAATATGCTTTCAGCTTTGAGCTTCAAAGTCTATTAAATAAAACACATGAATGGTGAATACCTAAAACACAATGTACATCTACAATTATATATACACATACATATGTTGTCAATAACAGATGAACAATATAACAATTTACATACATTTATATTGTAAATAAGACAGCATGAAATAACAAGTCATTAGAAGTGGACAAACAGGCATGTGTACATGTAAATAAGATAAAGATAGGTGTTTTTTTCATGTGACATTTGCCACAGATCAGAGGTAACACTCTATGCTCTGCATTATAAAGAGTTATTCAATGCGCTATTTTATACATTCATAAATGCTCATAAAAGTGTTAAAATATATGCGTACATACAAATAAAAGTGTCAACAATTAAGCTAGCAACTTAGAAAGTTTGGGACTCAGCATCTAGATCACAAGGTACATCTACAGTACAGGCTAACAACCACTGAATCACAATGAGCTTAACTCTTTCCAGGACAACGGCCAAAATAGTTGCCTTTATTTACAATATGTATAATGATGCATACACTGTCTGCTAAAAATAACCTGCATGCTATCATACCCTGGATTTCTTAACTAGTCATGCAAATGCTTAGAGGACACTAATTAGCCAAGGGGGGAAATGAAGTCTGCAGAAAGGTCCTTGGGCACTGACTGGTGGGGTCACTTCTTTAGAACTGGTTGACACAGGCTGCTCAGCTTGGCAATTTCCTAACGTCTATATGTATTCCACAACAATAAATGACTTTCCCAACAAAAAGTTCAAATGTGAGTACTGAGTTTAATGCTTTCACTGACTAATTCCTTAACTGATTTGTACACCACATTTTAACAACTGATGAAAAGTCCGAAATACAGCAACAAGGCAAGTTTATTAAATGAACTCCATTATGGCATAAAGCTAAAGAAAAACATGATCAACCAACACAGGCATGCAGTATTTAGTGAGGGTGGGTCGTTCAGAGTTCATCAATGCACGCAGTAATATCACAGGTGAAAATATGTTGACGTACAACTTTAAGTAGTACTAACTCCAATACACTCAGTCACATGTACCAATCCACTATTTTACTATAGCTTAAACTTGCATACAGGTACAGAAAGCTGGCTGCCTCATTTGCTGCCTATCACCTCAGCCTTGAGCCGTTCTGCAATGGCTTTTCGCATGGCCAATTTCTTCTCGTTGTCCACACTGGTTGGCGTTGCCTCAGAGCTGACATCCCCTCCTCTGGATATAGCCTTATGTGCTACACGAGCAGAAGTGGGTCTCTGTCGTAGATCTTTGGCTGCATTTTGTAGCTGCTTTTCTCTCTCCCTCTTCTTCATCTCTAACAGCTTGTCTCTCTGCTGCCTCAGGTACTCTTGTCTCTCCTTAACTTGCTCTGGGGTCAAGTTTCCCATGGCAGCCTGTCAGGATTGAAAACACACCCAGAAGTCAGACAGATTCTCACACATCAGTTCAGTTAATCCATCATCACAATATGGCTGAAGTATTGCCAATGTGGCAGGCAATTAAGGAATCAGACCCACTTCTGTGAGGTGGTACCAAACAAATTTAACTTTAGAAATTCACGTATGTGTATTTCTTCAGTTTCGCATTTTAACAATAAAAGTAAATTATTGTTGTGGAATGTAGTGTCACACATGCCACATTAGAAGTAGAAATAGAAGTACAGTGTATTATATCCATAAACATGTAACTGGATCACTGTTATAGGTTGCTGTCCCAACAGCTTTTTCACTTCAACTATTCCATTAGAAGTTAAAGTGAATTGCTTTCCAAAGGAACTCAAATGTCCCCATCCCCCACTTTCCCCACATTATTCCTATCAGATATTTCCCCCACCCTCAAATGAGAGACCACATTTATCACTTACCGCTGCTTTATTGACAGCATTTCCTGAGGAATTTGCATCAGACAGGGCTGACTTAAGCCAGTTAGCTGCAGCCTCTGAGCTGGACACAGTAGGAGGTCTCGCTGGGACTGGTGGTGCCTCTGTAGAATGTGTGAAACTAGGCTGCAAAATAATCACAAAAATGCTGGTTCATTTCTTTGAACCCTAAAATGCGAGAACCCACTCAAGCACAACAGGCTTCACAATTAACGTATACAATTATTTGCGAGTTAATAGGGTCAAAACATTAAATCCAGTTCAATTTCTTAGAAAGTGTTTTTCACAGGGCATCAGCTGAATTCTTTTATCCATCACAGATGAGAAGCATCTCACTACTAAATACCAACATAAAAAATACTGTACATTCGTCTTTGATTATTTTATCTGCAAAGTTCATATCGGCAAAACAAACAGTTTTCAACAAACCTTCTAGACAACTGTGACAAGAAAAAAACACTTACAGTGACCTTGGGCTGTGCACGACTGGGTTCGGCAGATATCGATATACTCCTTCCTGATGGGACAGGCATAGCAGCAAATGGCGGTTTGGAGAGGTTTGGCGGGACTTTACCTCGGTTAGATTTACTTTTCTGTGAACCAGCGTCGGCCTCAATGCTCAACTGACTGATGGCCTGTCACATTCGAATGCACAATGTTTATGTCAAGGGAAACAACCCACATTTCAAAGCATGAAGATATACAACAACTTATTAATGTCTGCCAATCCAACAGGATTCCTTTGATTGCTGTAATTATTTCCCTGTCTTTTGAAGTTTAACTCATATGTTTTTATAATTGGTACCTGTAAGCTTTAGAAAACTACCCCATCAGCTTCTGTATGCAGATTTCATTATTTAATCACTCCTCCTAGCAGAACATAAATATTTAAGCATTCCTCCCAGCAGAACATCATTACTTAACTGTTCCTCCTAAAAGGCCATTATTTATGCATTCCTCCCAACAGAATGTAATAATTTTATGCATTCCTGCCAGTAAAACCGCATTATTTAAGTGCTTCTCCTACAAGACCATTATTAATATTTATGAATTGCTCCCAAAAAAACATAAATATTTTATACATTCCTCCAAACAGAACATCATTACTGATGCATTTCTAACATGATAAATCCCCCCACCCCCACCCCCACCCCTACTTGCAGTATAGCATTACTGAAGCATTCCCTCCAAAAGAACATCATTAAAGATTCCTCCAAGCAGAATATCATTATTTTCTCAGCATCAAGTCGCCTTACCACATTCATTTTCTCCTGTTCCTTTGCCCTCTTCTCTTCCAGATATGAAGCTTCTTCCCGGGATGTGATTAACACGGCATCAAGTTGCTCCTTCTCCTTGTCACTTGTCTTCTTCATTTCTTCATACTCTCGTTTTGATTGCCTGAAGACAGGCATCATAATATCATCATACCACATCTAAATTCCTACCTTAAGATCAAACATACCTACATGTATTTAAATACATCTTGCAGATTATCAAGTAAAATCACTGACTGACTTTGCTTAATGCTAAGAAATTTTCGATTTGACGATGGAATTCAGTTTTATGAAAGGTTGTAACCACACTACCTGGGGATAAATAACCTTTAACTTTTAATACTGACATATTTTCCTTGTAAGGTAAAGCGATGATCTACATTTGTGGCAAAGTTCGCTCACAGCTACATGTACTAGAGACCACAGCAGTACATGTCTTATAACAGACAAATTTGAAGTCACCTTACCATAATACTGGAATTTAAGAATTGTCACAAAATGTGCAAACATGTCCTTGAATTGATTTTGAGCTGAGTATAGACACTGAATTTGGGTAATATATATATATATATATATATATATATACATGAACCAAGAACTAATTTATTGGTGTAGGAAGCAAAGCCGAGTTTATGAGTGGAGGAAAGCCACGGCCACGGCTGAAAAAGCTTAATTCCACTAAACCACCTCATTGGTCAAGTCATATTGGTCAACAATGTATGTATACAAGTATGTATGGTTGGGTTTATACATCAAAACTTAGCAATTTTTCAGCCATACAACGATAAAGAGCCATTAAATGTCATTGGTCACACAGATTCAAGAGTAATATTTTTGTAATATGGGCTGGCTTTTTTGAACTATGACCATTTATTCTACAAAAATCAGTTAACTGTGTGTGCATTGTATCTGCGGAGCTGACATCGTTGGCACTCCCCCAAGTACTACAATGTCAGCATTTGGGTGAATATTGCAACAAATGTTGCCAACTAAATGAATGGCATAAAAATGGCAGAAAAAACCAAATAGAGTTGAGAGCAGCACTGTCTACTGATCAATTAATGACAATAAGAGATGAAGACTTACTCTAGCACTGCTCGTAAAACTGCATCTTCTTCTGTGACAGGTGTGCTGGTCTTGTTCACCTCTGCCCCACCACCTGGCTGCATGATCTCAGGTACACTGCCTATGCGATGGATGATCAACAACAAGGCCTGCTGCTGCAACTCTATATTTTTCTGGGTCATCAATCTCACAAATATCCCAAAATCCTCCATTGAAAGCACCTGTTCAAAGATAACCTGTCAAAACAAGTTGTAAAACATCAACATATAGAACCAGATGGCTTTTCAAAGACACATAACTGTAACTATAATGTAGAATAACTCTGAGGTGATGTTATAAAATGATCATTTCTGTCATTTTAGACTTACACATAAGGTGATATTATTGTTTTAATATTTTCTCCAATACAACCCATTTTTTTTCATAAATTCATAACTGCAAATGAACATGTCATTTTTTGGAGATCCCAAAACAGACAGAAACATTTAATAAACACCTGAAAAATATCTTTCAAATCTTCTTGCACCCGCAAGTCCTGCAAAGCCTTTAATATCTGTTCATACGTCAGTTCTGTGTCCTTCATGAATCCCTCTAGCAATGTTTCCACCTGAAATTCATATCAATGTATCAGTTGGTCATTATAAACAATTTATGACAGTAACATATAGAAGCTCAAATATGAGCTCAATGATACTTGATAATTCATTCACTTCTGAAACTACAAGGAACACTGCCAATATGAACTTCTCAAACTATTATATAACAGGCTTACAGATACTTACAGAAAGTCATATGTATACCAACTTTACATGTAGTACCTGTATTAAACTTATTTGAATGGGTCACGAAACTTTCATGCCTGCAGTCACTGATTTAAACGTGCCAAAAACCAAGTGATGGATGACTCCTAATACAGGTGATACTAGGTTGTAAATCTGTGCTCTCATTACATTATCCTTCTCCATGAAAATTTGACAAGGTAACTTACCAAATGTTTATATTCTTTATGTACTTCTCTGTACTCCTGTGAATCTTCTGTCCCTGGTTCAAAAACTGTTCACAAACACCAATTTTACAACATTAAACAAGGAAGGTTATATTCACGGTCAAAAATGTAATGTCATCAAAACTTCTGATCATTAGCTGCATGCATCTTTATAAAAAATTCTGATTGATTTCATTTGATCAAGAATATTTCACTTGCTGATCAGCATTATGATGGATGGAAACCAGGCAAGGCCCGGAGGAAACCCATAACCATCTACTGGATGCAGAAGACCTTCCACGTACACCCAGAGAGGAAGCTGGCATAAACTGGACTTGAACTCACAGCGACCATATTGGTGAAAGGCTCCTGGATCACTGCGTCATGCTGGCGTGAGGCCCCTGGCTAACAAGAATCCAACTTGTTAAAGAATCATTCTAATGATAACCTAACTGGAGTCTCAAAAACTTGTTTTCAAATTTTCTTCTAATTTTTCTCACACATTTCCTGCCCGAGTTCCTGACTGAACCTACATGCATGTACACTAAGTGAATCTTAGCAACCTAAAGACAAGCACCTCAACCAAGATCCGCACAATACAACATATATTGTACAAGACTACTTCACACTTCACACAATGACGTTTGTCGAGTGCCTGACAAAATGTTCAAGTATCCCTGTTGTTGTGTTTCCTCCATCAACAAATCTGACTCACTACGACGAATTACAATATTTTAGGTTAGGGTTAAATACCAGCTTAATAAATTAAATGAAATAGTACACTGAAGTTTAGTAGACTATCAGCCGGCCCCTTTTAATCACACACTAGATTTAGTACTGTAGCTAAGCTTTTATATGTTTTATATATGCTGATGGGCTAACAGCTAATTGTTTTCAACAATGCTAAATCTTGCGTCTCCTTTCAATGTACAATTATTCAAAACAGCTTCCATATACTGCAAACGTTTATACTTCATGCGAGGTACCCCTCTTTGAAACCTAACCCAATGCCTCAGTTTGGATTTCATGGAATCAATTTTGCCCAATTTGTGCAACATTCACTCAATAGCTCTCCATCCATCAGCATATATGAAACAGGAGAGCTACAGTAGTGTATCTAATCACTGAAACTGTATGAATATAGTCTTTCATTCTCATAGTCTTATGCTTGATCTAGTGTCACACATATATAGTCCATCTTGAGAGACTCAGTGTGCTATTTTAAACTTCTGGGGGGCCTCCGTGGCTGAAGTGATTAGCAAGCCAGGGTGACGCAATGACCCAGGAGGCTTTCACCAAAGCAGTCGATGTGAGTTCAAGTCCAGCTCTTACTGGCTTCCTCTCTGGGTGTACGTGGGAAGGTTCTTCAGCAACCTGCGGATGGTCATGGGTTTCCCTAGGTCCAGTTTCCTCCCACCATAATGCTGATCACCTTCTTGAGTACGGCGTGAAACACCAATCAAATAAATAAAAAAAATAAAATTTTAAACTTTTGACATCATCCCAACAGTGTGGATGAATGTCAGAATTTTAAAATATATACCATGTGTACATAGCCTACCCAGTTCTATACGAACCTGTGTTTTACAGATTTTGGCTAGTCAACAGGACCAGTAGTTGCAGTAGTACAGTAGTAGCTCCATCTAGATGGGCTTAGTTCAGCTATAAAGCTACGATCTTCTCAAATCGAAGTTCGAAAAGCATGGTAAATCGTAAGTCCAAGAGTGCAAACATTTTTGGAGTAAAAATGACAAGCGACAAATGACAGCTTGTTTGACAAAGGTACTAGTACATTCGACATAAATCATTATGGCATTGGCAGGTGGTTGCATGTTGCTAGGTTAAAATGACGTGAAGTGATTCAAGTATCTCAGCTCCATCAGCCTTTCCTCCTATATTACGCGAGAAGCACAGTATACTCACTTATACATCTGGCTTCCATGTAAGTTATCACCGGGAGTTGAAATAAAGGACTCCCTAAGAAACCTAATAGCTGATCGTACACCCACTCGTTCTTCCTTGCTGCCATCTTGTCAGATTGGCTTCCTTGGTTATTGTGGGCACCGAATGGTTAACGTAGATGTCATATACGAAAAACCGGTTGCTTCATATAAGCATATCAGATTATTCCATGCCTTAATGCCTGAAACGAACACTGAAATAATCCTGACTCCTACAATACGCGTTTCGTTCAGTACCAGGCTGATTTCCACAAGCGTTTGTCATCCAAATACGAATTTTCCCTTAGCTGTGCCCCACGCAATGATCGCTTTCACTAAACTAGGGGAGATAACCAATATGAATAAGCAATAGCTCATGGGAACGCATTTACACGTACATCATCAGTGAATTATATGTGTTACATATTAAGTGGAAAACAGCTGTTTAAAATTCTTTTATTGCATTTCTTTGGAAGTTTGTCCCGCCATATTTACAAATCGATAAACATTGTATTTTTACATACCATACAGGTCTCGAAATAACAATTAAGCCTCTTTCTGAGGTTTTATGGCCTGAAAATATGACATTGTACATGTATAGCATTGTATAGGTCTGGCTATGAGGCTGAGTTTGATTGAAAAAAAGATAGGCCTAAATATTTTTAATTTAAATGAAAACGTATAGTGTATAACTACTAATCATATAATTAACAAAGTTGTCACCCGGTAGTACATATAGATGACTGCATATGTGGTATAAAGTTTTTGTGCATATACATGTAAATATATGTACATCCTGCACGTGCGGATGTAGGCCTATATAAGTCAGCGTACACAGGTACATGTAGGCCTCTATGCGTAGCTATCACATTCCCCTTAGTTTGCCTTTCCCTGCAGATGTCCGTTCAACACCAAGTCAAAAATCAATTCAATACTAGTATATGCTGCATGACTGACGTCATCGTATACGGTAAAGGCAAGAAGAAATTGAAGGCTGAGATTACAGAGGTTTGACGTGATTAATTACCGTTATGCTCATTTCACGTGCCTGGTCTTGTCTCAATTAACTTAATTAGCCTTAATTAGCGCCTTACACCGATGCAGCTATATCGGTGCACTGCCATATCGACCGACAGCTGACGATTGTTAAGTTTATTGTTGTCTAAATTAGCATAGCATATATAGGCTATATATGTGCGTGATTTGATTATTCCAAGCGTTTCCGGGTAGTGCGCAAATTTCCATACGTGTGTTCAAGAGCAGGTGATAACTGCGCAATCCTGGATCTCCACATCAACGTATATAGCCCTGTAACACGTCGTGAAAGACCTAGCTAATTATTTTATGCGTTAATATATCGGGTGGGCACAAAAAAATGGGCCATTCTTTGATACTCAATATCTTCGAAACCCACTTACGTCAGCTTCTAAAAATTTACACACTCAAAGCCATGATGTCCTAAGTATACAGACCAAATTTCAGTTTCATCCTTTAAGATTTATGAACTTTTATTCCAGTTTTTCACAGGGAATTCTTTCACAATTTTTGCCCCTCTCCAACCCTTTTCAGTGAAACATATTGGGATCAATTCCTAGTCCGCCGCAGAGAAAACCATTTTCATTCAGCAAAACTTGTGCCTATCTGGCAGAAGGGTTTCTCTGATACTAGAGCCACACAATTTTTCCAGATCATACTTGATTGACGCGTGTCACACGGGTGCAGCGCGCGCTCTACTCATGACACCTGACAGGTGATGCAATGTGGGTCACCGGAACGTGCGTTTTTGAGGCTATGTTTTCATTTTAACCCTGTGTACAGACTACTCAAGCTATGACCTTGAAAATTGGTCAGTATGTTAACAAAATCATGGATTTGGATGTCTAAAGTTTGAAAGGGTTTGAACAAAGGATAATGGAGCAATGCAGCATCAAAGTACGGCCCATTTTTTATGCCCACCCGATATATGTCATACTTGGGGCTAGTATAACATATTACGTCGATTACATGGTTTGATTCAGAAACAATGTATAGAGAACAGGTCATTTCATATAAGTCTGGTCGTTCTAATCCGTCTGAGAAACGCGGGTGCTGCGCATATGCTTATATATATATATATATATATATATATATATATATATATATATATATACTTATAGGCTACGGTGACATCCCATTCTTATGGTAAAGTTCATTTACAAGTACACCCATACCCCTTGAATGTTGGACATGGACAGTATAAATCCATGCATGCGGACCCTCAGTTCAGGCTATCTCTCCCCATGCAACAAAGCTGTTTTGACAGTTATCACCGTTGATGTCATCACAGCAGGCTACTTCTTTTCCGGCCTAACCGCTGCATGGTGTCTTGAGAAAAGTGTATATAGCTTAAAGTTATTTTTACGCCCCAAGAAGAAAGCTAATACACCTTTTCGTATAGTTTTATATGTTAAACCATTTTATATATTACGTATTAAGAAATAAAAACCAAGCCTTTCATGTTTCCTTTAACTGACAGAATTTCATCTGATCACTAATTGTTTCGACGTTCAATAAAAGTTGCCACGTTTAAATTAACGTCAAAGGCAACAAAGCCTTCTTCAGTTCCACAATAAGGGTGATTACCAATCATGGGATTTGTTGTTCATCGAGCTGATTGAATATCTCATTGTCTGGGCCTATGTTAGTAACAGGGACGTCATATTCCGATGGATACAAATGGTGCCCCCTTTTCACTGACCTAACTGTTCTCGTATGAATACGACACTATACACAATAATTATTAAAGAGTAATCTTTACCAGGCCCGATCTTTCTCGTTCACTAAATGGTATATTGATGACCTGCTAGTTTTAAACAAAGGAAGCAAAGGCTGTGAAAGATATATTTATATATCCTTCGGTGGATTTAAAGGAAACTACGGACTTTCCAGATGGTACATTTTCCCCCTGACCAAAACGGTTTCCTGCCTCACAAACTTTGCGACAATTATCGATAGTTTCAATTTTGACTTTGTATTTTATTTGGATTGTAACTTAAGCTCTTGCATATGGCGTGCAGGCGTGTTCCTATCTCACACTGTACAGCATTTGTTAGATCCCGTGTGTTATGATTTCAATGAACGTCACGAGGTATTACTGCAAAGCAGCTAGGTGAGTATAAGTTATTCCATCAAGCACCTTCCCTCAATGTTTCTTAATTTTTATATACCATGAGTATAATTATCTTGTAAGAACCTCTGGCTCTCTGCTTCATGATTGTGTCTAATTCCGCTTTGCCCTGGGCTAGGAGCTGTATATATACATTCGTCGTGTTGAATTAGATCGCCGCATATATAATGATTTGTATGTATGAATCGTTACAATGAAAGCGCAACTGAGAAACATACTTAGATTATTTACAACATATAGACTACTATAGCATGCTATACTATTTGAATACTGATCATCATGTTCATTTCACTGCTTAGATCATTCCTTGCGTCTTTTCAACATCATTGAAAGGTGTTAGCTGCTTCTCTGTAAATGACCCCTTGCTATAATTTCGTACTGTATATATTTCTTATTTCTTTATTTGGTGTTAATTTGAGCTTAACGTAGTTTTGGAAATTGGCCTTTCTATTATTTACCCGGAACGTCCTATTTGACCGCTGGTATATACCACGCATAGATTCATGATATTTGTATATGCAGGTGCATCTATTTTCCTCGGAAATTTCACTATATGGCATGGTTTTTTCCGGGTAAGTGGTAGAGCTTACATATCGATCATTCCATGCAAGAAATATATTATACATTAACCGAGAGGAGACTTCTATTGCAGGCTCATGCAAGGAACCGACCATTATATATATAGAACAAAATAAAATATGGTAAAATATATGGTACCCTCTAGGATATAGTATAATAACCAGAAGGTCTCTCACCGTCCATCTTGAAAGTAACGAAAGCGGCATACCCTCTTCTCGTTCATCGGTGATATTTCACCGAATTTTTCAAATCGAACACTAAATATACATCTGGTGAAGAAATGACCGGTCGAAAAATGTTAATTCTTACTTCGTACATGCATCTTTGGCGTCAACTCGCCTGGGATAAGCGTTAATCAATAAATAAGTGGACGAGCTGGACGCCGTCATTTTCCACTGAAATAACCTACTGTCTGGATTTCAAACAGGCATAATATATTATGTAATTTAACTAGCAAAACATCACAGGTACGCTCTCATAGTGAAATGGAAAACTGCAATGTGATCTTTATCTGTTCACAGCATGATAGTGCTATAACAGGACATAAAAAGCTCTCAGCCACATCTTCCGTCGATATATAGGCCTGTGTATATTTTAAGTGTATCCATAAAAGTCCTCCGTTAAATGATTTGAATCCAAAATAGGAAAAGGTCCAGTTCACAGATATATACTATTGCATTTACTTTGCATGGATAAAGGAAAAATTTCATCCCTCGGCATTTCGACAAGAATGAATGAACGTTAATTTCAACGATATGATATTAACTACACACTAGACTGAAGCCCTCTTACTATAGGTGCCTTTCAATTATAAGGCATACTCTTTAAAAGCAGTTGTGTAAAAAAAAAAAAAAAAAAAAAGGATTAATTAATTGTAACAAATTTGCAGAGGAACATTAATGTGAACCTTGCATACACCATGAATCTTTATGTACCCACCCATTTAATTGTGTACATGTGATCATGGAGGTACATGTATAATAAACCTCCATGATGTGATATACATCTTGTGTGAATCGTGGGCTATTCTCCAACAAGTGTGTATAAAACGGTATACACACTTTCTGTTTGAGAGTATAAAAGTCACATCTAAAATCAACTGAGTCTTGTCTTCAAACCTTGTGTTCCATGATAACTTTAACGTAATACACGAGAAGTGTAACTCAGCCCGAAAAAAGAAAGGCTCATTTTGACTCAAAATTTAGGTGCTTTATTTTGCCAGCATCAGGAGAATATTTCGGCACTTTATTTTGCCAGCATCAGGAGAATATTTCGGCACTTTATTTTGCCAGCATCAGGAGAATATTTCGGCACTTTATTTTGCCAGCATCAGGAGAATATTTCGGCACTTTATTTTGCCAGCATCAGGAGAATATCTCGGCACTTTATTTTCCCAGCATCTGGAAACTATTTTTGAACTTTTTTTTTTTTTTTTTTTTTTTTACATCATCAGGAAAACTCCGATGTTAAATCCCACCAAGGTGAGACAAGGCATCGAGGATTTGGAGAAGATGGGGCATGCAAAACTATTACATTCAGACGATAAAAATATGAACAAAGGTCATACGGAATATTTAAAATTTCTTTTCTAAAATATAAATATAAATATAAATATACATCACCTTTGGTACATGTATATCAGACATGACCAATGCAGGCGAACAGCAAACATAACATTCGTTATTATTGCCAGTGTAAAGTGACCGCTAGTATGCTGCACGCTCATGTGTTCCGGGGTCTGTTGTTCGCGGTGCCTAAGTAAGCCTGTACACTGGGAGCCCAGGGCCACTTTAAATGACAATCACATGGACCGCCCAAAACATTGTTATTATGGTCACCTGGCGCAGACGGGGTTAAGAATGTGGCATCTGGAGGGTTCAGCCAAAGGTTAAGCCAGGGCACTGTCTATTTATCGTCCATACAAAGTGTATACCGTCTTAATGTGATGTGACTGTTCAGTTAATAGCACAGTTGAACAGTCAGTATCAAGGCATACGACTTTTACTTCTTACTCTTTTTTGCACCCATTATATATATAGGCCTATAATTATTTAGACATAGGGCCCTAGCCCTAATTAAAACCCTAGATGTGAAATATAACCTATTCGTGTTAACTGTAATTTATGTGTGTTTTGTTCTTTAAATTATTCGATCACGGAAGGCTGTAGATTTAATTTTATGTCTTGCGCACGTCCGCCCATTGACCACATTATCCGGAGTGCCTCGCTTAGATAAGCAGCTGAGAAATCCCCGTCCGTTATCTAGGACAACCCGGAAACAGACCAATCATATTGCAAACCTTCCTCTGACGTAGGAGGTCATCCAATGACATTGTAGCCCGCCAAGCGTCCATTGGCGTCTTCCGAAAATCTTCGGCAGCAGGTTCCCGTAAGTGTGTAAATTTTGCGTTAATTTTCCACGCATTCCTCGTTCGTTTGCTCTAAATATATCTGTGCTTGGATGTTATCTTAATTTCGGTACGCCCTATAAAGATCTAGGGCTTGGTGCACAAGAGGACTTTTGTGCAAAGTTCTGCGGAAAAATGGGCCGAGACTGTTGCTCACGCCTCTTGCATCTTTGCTTGTAACACTTTGTGCGATGCGTTTCGTGGGTGTACTATGTTACAGTCATGGTTATAAAATATATCTAGATATCGACACCGTGTTGATTTTTTTTTAATGGTGTTCACTGTATTCTTATTTTGCCCTCTTTACCGGTCGTGACGCATGCAGTTGCCCAAAACCACATAAAGATATCAACAAATGCTTTCCTCACAAAGCGAATTTTTCATTGTGCTAAATGACAATGCAAGCATAACAGAGAAGGCATCTGAAGCAAATGTTATATTTTTTTTTACTGAGTATATTGTTTAATGTGGCATATTCGCTGTCAGAAAAAAGTAACGTTTCTGTTAGTTTTGAAGGATGGAATACATGTGTGAAGCAATGATTTCAAGATAAAGTTCTAAGTGAAGTTTCATGGAAACTCAGTATAAAGACCTTTGTTATTAACTTAATAGGACGAAGCAACCATGGCATGAGGGCTGATGAGTATGGATTATGTGCTGTTAAATAGATTTTTGAAGACTTAACAAAAGTGAAAATGAAAAAAGTCTTGCTTTTTTTCAGGGCTAAGTATAAATGTGATATATAGTACTCATTACTATAAACTGAGATTAATGTGTAAATTCAGGTGTGAATTGGAGTTGTCAATTTCTTAAAGTTCTTGATTACTTGTCCAGCTGTCTACCTATTCATGGTTGGTCTTCAAGGCATTTATAAGATGTTACTCTACTTCAATGAATTTCTCACACTACACAGTCTGATAATTGTGGACAGCCTGACAAGTTTGTTGCATAACCTAGCAACCCACTGCAAATTGGTATAGTTTTGTTAAGTTTCGTTTGCAGGTGTTTTTTTTTTTGCTATCTTTTAGCTCTTGTAGCAATATCAATTTCAGGAATGCCTGTGCTCTAAAACATTCAAATTACTGTTGAAAATGCGTACAAGAAAGCACTTTTTTTTTATTTATACACCTGACAGTGAGATCTGGCATATTGACACAAAGTATTTGTATGTGAATGCAACTCAGACTGTTGATTGAATAGCTCTAGGTACGAAACAAGGTTCAGTGATATTGAGTTACACAATGAACACCAAGATAAAGGTGTTAAGATCTATTCTACTCTGAATGAAAAAATAATAAATGAGGCAGATACGGCTTATTTCATGCAGCTTTTCGCTGCTGTTTTGTTTCCCTCCCTCCACGTAGGTCATGCATTTTAAACCAATCAACGGCAAGCTTAGGCCACTACAGTTGACCAAGATGCTTCACACCTACAAATGTATGACATGTTGAAATGTAAAAGTTTACTTACTGAAGTAAATTTAGTATCTTTACTCACATTATCAGTCTTTAAAATTGATACATCTGGTAGCATTGATGTTTTAGATAAATGGCTGTATCTGCATTATTATAACAGTTATAGTCTGGGCTGCTCTTTGTGCAAAATCTTACATAGTTTCTATTCATACATGTAGTTTCACGCGACATTTTCAAATTCATGGATATAAAGCATCGTATTGAAAAACATGGTTTCTGTAGTAGATTTACTGGTTGCCGCAGACAAATAAATGGCCAATACAAATGTTTGAAGAGTCATAATTGAAAGGCGTTCATTATTTTTTCTAATTTTTATTTACATGAATATTACTTTATTTTTTAACATGCTTCCTTTTCTCCTTCAGGCTCTCCTCATCAAGCATGCCTAGTCCTCGAAAGGTAAGTCAAACAGTTCCCGTGTTAGTAAGTTAAATTTTGCATACATTTTTTTCTAATTCATAGCTTATTTACACTGTCCATATATTGCCCATGCTTAAGATGACCCGGGTTAATCTGCCTATTACTTTGCTTTTACACATCAAACTTCTGTGTTCCCTCTTCATACTCCACTGCGCAGCTACATGCATGCTTTGAGTGTAAGACGCATGGTTTTAGTGTAACATCATGACTTTTGCAACATCAAACTTCTGTGTTCCCTCTTCATACTCCACTGTGCGGCTACACGCCTGCTTTGAAAGTAAGACGCATGGTTTTAGTGTAACAGCATGACTTCTGTAACATCAAACTTCTTTGTTCCCTCTTCATACTCCACTGCGTGGCTACTCGCCTGCATGACTTTTGCAACATCAAACTTCTGCATTCCCTCTTCATACTCCACTACGCGGCTACACACATGCCTTGAATGTAAGACGCGTGGTTTTAGTGTAACAGCATGACTACCATTAAGGAAAACGTCCTCTTGGTAAACTCACAGATTTCTGAGATGGATGTCATTGTAAGGCCAAAATTACAGTTTTATATGTTTGATGTTACGCGACTCTCAAAAAGGCCCCGACCGAAATTCTTTTTTCAGATGTCAAATTATTTTATTTCATTTAATTTTTTTTTTTTTAGCTGATCGTTTTAAGGTCGTTTTTAAAATCCGGTTTAAGGGTGGCTTATATTTACTGCCATCCTTAGCCTGGACAACATGTGCACTCTATTATGACATTGTATCTGTATTCAGTTACCCTGTATTGACACTGACCTTTAATCGATATTTCCTCAGAAAATCTCATTAATCTTAAGCAGGTAGACACTAATGTCTATTGAGAGTGTGATATCATGATATCATGTAAAAACATCACAATGTTATTTAATCATTCCAATCTATAGAACAGCTCAGCACACAAAGGTGGTCAAAAATGTTGTTTTGACAGCTAATGTTTGAGTGAAGTAAACCTATAAAGTGGCAGATAGTTTTAAAATGACAGGAAATTGACACTCTGACTTTTTTTTTCTGCATCACCTAAACATCAACCACATATGCACAAACAATATTTTAATTTTGGCCTAATATTTATGCTGCTTATTATGGGAAATTCACAAAACATAAACTTGTCACTTAGGTATAACTCCATGGACAATTTAATCCTCTGTATTTGAATTGCCATTTTTTTTTTTCATCTTTCCTGTCTTATTAAGCTCATAGCTGTCATTATTATCATAATTTATATTGTACTTTTGGATCTGCAGTTTGAACATGATTTGAATGTTTGCTTTAAAGACTTTAAAGGATAAAAGCAAAGTATCGAGACACTCTTTAATGTCAAAGTACATGTATGCCAATATCAAACTCATTTTTTCCCACAATTAAGTATAGTCTTAATTGTTAATAGGGTTTTTGAACAACCAAGTCCCTTTCTCGTCAGGACTGACTGAATTACTCAGCTTTGTTAGCCGCTTTTTAAATACTTAACCAAGGTGTGGTGTATGAGGTAATCAACTAGGTAGGCTGGCAGGAGCTCTATAACATATCACCTGATTCATGCATCAGGCCATGTCACCTTTGACCTCTGGTCTCCAAACATACAGTGTGCCTCTTACAGCATATAGTTTGACTGTTATAACAACTTGACCAGGTAAAGGTGTGCAGGACTGGTTTCTGTGTATAGATATACTTAGACTTTACTGTAAGCTTTTATTAAATGTACATGTGAGGTACATGTGCTAGTGGAATGTACATGTGTAGCCGTAGGCGACCACCTGACACACGTTATGAACCATACCACTTAACATGTACCTGGACAAAGTCTAACAGGCTTCTTTGTGGATGAATGGTTGTCATTTGTGACATTGCATGGCGTGATTAACATTATACTAGATAATGTTAAACCAATGTTAAAATGAAAGAGAACATGGAGAAATCTAGACTCCACACTGAAATAGAGAAGGAATGACTCGGGGCTGCTCTTCTGCTAATCTCACTTGCACTTAATTAATTTTTGTTATCTGTTTGTTATTCACGGGGTACTGTTTCATCTTCATATGAACAAGTCAGTTATATGCCTCACTATGCACGCAATACTGGTGACAGACGTGATGTGTCCTCAGTCAAGTACTCAGTGCCTGAGCAAAATAAGGCATGGATTCAGTGGAAGTGGAGAGAATAAGATCACTGGAATATTCCCAGAATGACGTCCATCACTTTAGGTTTGGATCATATTTTAATAACATCATCTTATGTCAGAGTGCTTGGCCATAGTGTTGCTAAGTTCATATTCATGTTAGGCCTAAAAAAAAATATGTTGAGTTTCCGGCCACCCGACCAACCCTATTTTTTCCTCCAATTCTAATTATTTTTATAAAATAATTTTATTTGAAAGTTTTGTCCTGTTCCCTTTCCCGTCTGATCTGTGTTGTGCAAATATGCGAATATCGCTTCGGTGAACTCGGTAGTATTCCGTCATTTGGCTTCCGCACAAATTCGCGTATTCCGGGAGAGAAAGTTACGAGTCTGATTGGTCCTTGTGTTGTGGATTAGACAAAATGGTGCTGTTATGCGCACTTGTCGACCGATGCGGGAAAAATAAGACGGCCAAGCGCCTGTTTGTTAATGTCAGCGAGTCTCAGACTTTTAAAGAGCTTATACAAACGCTTCACGATCCGGAAGAACTCAGTTTATCATCGTTGTCTTGTTCATCCACGAAAGATGGACCGTGGATCGACATAGTCGATCTTACAACTCCGGTGTTTTCAGCAGTCAAATTCTTCAATATACGGTTTATACACTTTAAGTGTACTTGCAACGGCGCACCTGAAATTACCGACGCATTGGAGGTCACGTCTAGAACGGCGTTTGATGTTCTGATGGACAAAGAAAAAAGGCTGCCTTCTACAAAAGTGTCCAGGTACTGGTAGGCCCACACTATTTTATTCCTGAACATTTTAGACTTCATTCCTGTCCTTGTCGTACCCAAGCTCCTATCTGTTGCAGTTTTCTTGTCTAAGTGTCACCAGTTCATAAAATACTTGATTTCTCCTTTTATTTATTTATTGCTTTCGTTTGTTTGAACATTTGGATCATGTTTTTCAAAGATTCATTTTCTTGACTTACATTCTTGTGGTATTTTTAATTGATTATTTTTTTTGTTAAGCTCTGGGATGACCAGCGAAAAATTATCAGACAAGGACATACTGTTTAATGATGTAATCGAATTGGAAAGACGAGAAGGATGTAGTTTCTCGGTAGCTGTAGCTGATTCAATAGGTGGTTACTCAACCCAGGTTTGTTCCAAGTTCTGCTTGTTTTTGTACACAAACATTGTTTGTTAGTCTGTGTTTTTGTTTATTTCTGTTTATTCTTTACGGAATACAAGTACGCTTGGGTACTCACAGTTTAATACAGGACTCTGGCAGAGATTCAGGTATAAACTTTAGGAGACAGTGACTGACAGACAGATTGTTGTTTTACTCCTCTCTCAAGAGTAGGTGGAGGAAACCTCCAAAAGAAACCGGGGTAAAGTACCGATCTTTGGCAAGTCACTGACAATTTCTTAATTCCTTGCCGTGGCCCCACTTGTAATTAAACCCAGGTCGCTGGCTGAATCTGACACTGACCACCCCATCATGGCCCACAGGACATTGACAGGTGGGGTTTACTTTCATCACTTTATATATGTTGCTAAGCCTTAATGGTCAGTACCCAGATGTGTGCAATTTGTTTTGTTAGCTTGTTTTTGTGGGGTTCATTTCTTTATATGAACTTAGTACTTGAAGTTTTTTAAACAGATTTTGGAATGTAATAACACCCTTATCTTAGTACTAATACTGGCAGTATACAACTAAAGTGTACCTTATTTTACCTGTTTAGCAGGTATATCAGTGCTGAATATTGTATATCTGATGGTTTACACTTTGAAATTTATTTTTGTTTTTTATTTCAATTTCAGATCCAGTTCATGGTAATGTATTTTTTTCCCTTGCCTGAATTCTTCCTGTATGTATCAGCAAAGTACTGTGTGTCTTGAAAAAAAAATATGTCACTGAACCCCAGAGACATCACCCAATGGACTCCCTGCTGTGACAAAATTAACATCAACATTTATCATTGTTTAATTTAGCACCATCCACATTCAGCTGTCTAACTCAACATTTAGCAACGTTTACCTACAAGCATGATTATATTTATTTTTTATTCTGTCTAGCTTCTTTTGCATAGCTATGAAAGATTCATTATTTTTACATGTATTTTTTCTCTTTAATATTTAACTATCCTTCAGAACATTTTCATGCTTTTAAGTGAGGCAAAAACAGATTTTCTGTGGTTTGTTCATAGTTTTAACACTATTTAACATTTATGTTCCTTTTTTAATACCATAATTCCCTAAAGTTTTGCACGAATTTCAATTTTTCATACATTTTAAGATTTTATGGATAATTATATGGCTTTTTAAGAATCTTACTGTATTACATTAGCTCCTGAATGTGAAACTTGTTTTCCATACCTAAGTCATCATCAGTTTCTGGTATCAAGCCAGAAATCTTTGGGTTCAGTGTAGCCTAACTGCCAGACAGATATTTCAACCTGCATCGTTTATATAGTTCGATTTCCTCATTCTCAGTGTACTTGTTTGCTGTATTGTTTTTTTTTCAAGCTATACCTCTGCAGGGTTAGTGTCAATTTTAATCGCAGAAAGAATGAATAAGTAATTGATATGATTAATTTCTACTATACGTTTGGCACATGTTGAGTTTTATATATGAGTTTTATTTCATTGAAAGTTTTGATACAGCAAGCCAAGGACCTATGTCCAGAGGGAACAGAAATACCATCATCTGCCCTGGTTTGTCTTCAGTTCACTCCAAGCAACGTCTATGTTACACTCAGCTTTAAACTTTACAGAGTGTTTTGATGTTCAATATAAAATACAGAGAAGGCAGTTGCATGCCCATCATCCGGATGACCATTATTGCGCTGTTCTTTTGAAGTATATGAAATGTCTGTCTGTTGCCTTGGGGGAGCTGTGTGTTTTTCTCAGGTGTGACGACAAACCAAAGATTCCACTTAAGGAGCCAGGTTTACTGATGTCCACAGGGGTCCGAGGCACCAGTCAATACCACAATATCCGCACTGGACCATGGTGTGAACCACAAAGGCAGTTTAACACCAGTTGTGTGTTTAAAAGTAGACATACCTGATGAAGTCAGTAAATCCTTCAGTGAAGTGTCTGTCGTGCTAAACGACGCAGTGTTTCAGCCTTCAGGTCAATTCAGGCACGCTGTTGCTCTTGAGCAGCAGCTTGGCACAGTGGAGTCAACACGAAAGATTTACTCAAATTTTCAGATGGTGGAACAGATCAAAGAAATAATTTAGAAAGTGTAAAATGCTCACTTATTCATCTGTTCACAAAGTTTGATCTAGACATGCTCATTGCAGCAAGGTGTACATCAGGACAAAGCTGGACAAATATGGCAGAATGCATCATGTCAGTCTTAAATTTGGGCCTCCAGAATTGTGCTCTAGAGCGCAAAAAAAAAGGCTCTCAAGAAATGGAAGCGAAATTTGGCAGATGTGGCAATATGAACAATATGAGGGACATGAAACAGAAGGTTCCCGGTCTGAAAGAAGCCTGGACAAACAGCATCAGGTCCTTTAAAGAAACTATAGAAGGCCCCTTTAAAAAACTGTCCATAAAGGGAAGCCTATCTTTATTCAGCAGCCTGTAGAAGATGCTGCAATTCAAGAGGCTAAACAGCATGTTGAGGGTTTGTTCCCACAGCTAAAGTGACCAGAAAGAGCACAAAAGAAGTGGCATCTTACCACAGAAAGTGGCATTTCTGTAGAGCTTGCAGTGTTAACAGCCCAAAATGCACTAGCGGTGTTTGCATGTGTGGAGTGTAAGAAACCAAGCGTGGTTTATTCCAGAAGTAAACTTACTGAGCGCCAGCAGGTTCAGCTCATAACTACCATTACGAAGTACAAGTATTTGTGTGGAGCTCCTGTCACCCCACCAAATAATCCTGGGTATCACCTGTGAGTTCCGCGTGTAAAGTCCATACTACAGTTCTGACATTGGTCAGAGGGATTTGTGTTGTTTCTGTGGGACAGATAAAGGAACAGTAGACACTGAGCTTCAGAAGCAGTACAAGACAGTTTTACCAGTGTGTGCTGCATGTTCAGCTGTGAAGCATGAGGCTCTTTGTTTAATGCTCTACGGCAAGCACGTGTGACATTATTTTACCGAAGTTAAAGTCTTGCTAAATGCTGGACATTAAAATATATGCCAAATAAAATGTATAAATAATGTAAAGAATTTTCTTTTCTCTGAATTCTGAATTTTGGAGGCGGTGATCTAGTGGGTATCACAAAAGATTCCTAACCTGGAGATCTGGGTAAGATTTGCGTAGGAATGCTAGGAATTTCCTCATTCCACTGCAGTTAGTTCAGTGGTTAATTTCAAGGGTCTTCCTGCAACCAGCGAATGGTCGTGGGTTTCCCCTGGGCGCTGCCCCGTTTCCTCCCATCATAATGCTGGCTGCCCTCGTATAAGTGAAGTATTCTTGAGTACGGCATAAAACACCAATCAAATATATAAATAAATGAATAAATTTCAAGGGGTCTTGGTGGCGGGTGGATGATGACGCTATTAGAACTGTATAAAAGAAAGAGGCTTTATTCTTTGGAAAACTGGCCTTCACCACTGTATAATTCAAATGGGGGAGTTGTTACGGGCTTGCCAATGATCAGTGGTTTTGTATTAAAGTGACTGGTCTGGATAGCGGCAGATCCAGGATCAATCCTGGGTCGAGTCACACCTAAGACTTTAAAGAGGGAGTTGTAACTTCTTCGCTTGGCATTCAGCATGAAGGGGATGGTGCAACGACTGGTTGACCCGTATCAGTATAATGGCTCAGGTGGGATGGTTTACTTGCCTTCGGTGCGGCATAAAACAACAAGTTAGTCGATCAAACTCTAATTCTCCAACAAAGGCACATATGGGGATGTTTAAGGATATTGTAATAGATCTGTATTGCAAAACCTTCTTTTCTGGCTGAATAGATTTTCCTGTGTGTTGTCATTACCTAACCAGCTTACCTTAAATACATATTGTGCTTTCGTTATCGTGAATCTCGCAATGCAACATCAGGTGAAAATTGCTTGTATTCCCAATAACTTTGCTTCCCTCCCGCCGACTTGTTATCCCCCTTAAATTTGTTATCACAGTGTTAATAACAATATACATGTACATCACTGGATTAGCTCATTAACTGTCAGACCTACTGCTGAGACCTGGTTAAGCCTTGTCTTGAAAACATTTCTACGACTTAAGAGTAGGTTAGACCAAAAGTTAAATAAAGATGACAAGAAAGATAATTTCATAAATCCTTCATGCCTTGTAAACAACAAGTAATACTTCGACTCAAAGCAAATAACTCCTTTAATCTGTATTGCTGTGGGTAATCATGTCGCTGTGGCAATAATCTCAGCGATGGTTGATTGCAAATGTAAATTTAGTGACCTGTTATAATATTTAAATCAAACTTTATTTTGTTAAAAAAGCTGAAAATTGTGTGCAATTGTGTGTTGTGTGCAGACTCCTGAGAAAAATATACAGCTGATGAAGCATATAGCTATAATCATTACTACACCAAGTCATCCACAATTGTACATACATTTTGAATTAACTCAGTTGCGACACGTAGTTGCTTGCTTAATGTTTTCTCTTGATAGTATATTGTTGTCGCCTTGATTGATATGAATATTAATACATAAGTGCACATGTGTGCGTGTGCATATTTGTACACATATTTACGAATGTAAATTCTCTTTACTGTCTGTATATCCTTACATTTAGGAGTGGGTGCTACAGTAGTAACTACTATGTGTATGCATAATTAGGTACACGTGTACGTATGTGCAAGTGCTTCATTCCAACATATGAGTATTAACCAGTTAGCATCTCTTGTCAATTAAATTTAAACATGTTATGGGATACAATAAGCCCTTTGGGGTTTCTGCTCCCGCCAGAGTGCTATAAGTTGTATTATGTTGACAAACTGATGTATCTGTACATATGTAATTATGTGTGTGTGTATATACCTGTTTGTATTAACCTTGATTAAGAAAAACCATTATTATATAGGCCTACTTATACTGTGCACATTACGATAATATTTAAGATGTATTTGTATGAATATACGTACATGTACATACATATGCTTGTGCCTGTGTGTTTGCGGGTGTGTATGTATATGTATGTATATGTATGTGTGTGTATATATATTTATATATAACCATGCGGATACAAGAGGTTTAGGTACAGAGAGGTATTGAGATGTTCTTCCTTTTCTACTTTCTTTCTGGTGAATAAATCCAATCAAATCAGACATATATACACAATAAAAGCAGGACTGGAGAAAGTGTTATATTCTGTGTACTTTGAATGTAGAAAGTGATATTTTATGCAAGATGTTTTTGTGAACATTTCAGCATGAAAAGGAACTGACAGCTGGCATTGTAAACATTGGGCAAAGTGATGCGCTGAAAATAGACAGTTAATAGTCCTCATATTTATTACTGAGCACAGTAATGCAGTCAGCTTGTTGGTATAGAACGTTATCGTTTTTCAAAAAGGCTATCCTTAAGTTCTTTGTTGGATGTAATCTAAACATATAAAAAAAAAATGGGGTAGGTCAGTAGGGAACTATTTTTTTTTCTTTCAAATGAAACAAATGAATTTTAAAGGAATTAACATGAACAGAAATGTAAAAAACCGACATCAAAATTCTGATAAAAAAAACTGGTGAGTAGGTACCTTTTTTGGCGAGGGGGGGGGGGGGGGATGTCAGTTGGGTTTACCCATCGAAAATATTTTAAATGATAGCCTTTCTTTGTTGAACCAATTCTGTTTGTCTTCTTTGCCTAATTCACGACTTTGGCAGATTAAATGTACTTTGTATTTGAAGGGACTGGAATAAAGGCCAGACAGACAAAATCCAGTAACAATTAGCCAGTGTCAAAGCATGGCAGATATGTACATGTGTGTTCAATAGTCAGATTACATGGCAACGTATTTCGATCCTGATGCTTATGTTTCCATGTTGCCATTATGTAGATGCAACAGTGGTATCATACTTGTAAATGATCAGATGCTTCAAATAACTTCTTTGTCTTACAGTCCTCTAAGTCACCGGGAAGGGCCGGTTCGCGCGGCAGGAGTCGTAGTAGGAGTCGCAGCAGGAGTCGAGGACGCGCTAGAAGTCGCTCATCCTCTCGCAGTCGGGCAAGAAAACCTGTAGAGTCTACTACCCCAGGAAAAGTTGTCTCTGAGAGGACTTTAGAAAAGAGAATGGAAAAGGAGAAGCCAGTACTTAAGACTGACAGTGTAGACAGTGAAGTGAAGTTGAGATCTACTCGATCAAGCAGGACTACAATGCGAGAAGAAACACCAACTCGTAAATCTGCTAGAATAGCTGCTTTGACAAGTCCATTGGTGAGACTTCAGAATTCCGTGTGACCTGTTTTAGGGTAGCAATCACTGTTTAATACAGCTCTGATTCATGTTCTAATGGTGAAATCTAAATGTTTTGTTAAAAATCTAAAATACTCTTTTTTTTTTTTTACCCTCTTTATTATGTCATGTATTATTGAGGTATTTAGAATTTTCTTTTGTTCACCCCATTTTTAGGCACATAACATACATGTACTTGTGTTGACATTTATGACACTGATATTTGCTCCCGGAATATTTTTTTATAACTTCTGAAAACATGTCTGACAGATTATACATTGCTCTAACCTGATTATTTGTTTTCTCAGTCAGATGACTTCAGATCTGTGTCCAGTGAAAGCACTGATAACGATAAGAGTTCTAGGAAGCAAGTGGAGCGTGAATTTGGGGGTGCTATAGGGGCTTTTTTCCTCATGTTCTTGCTACCAGCAACTGTCTATGGATTGACATTCATGTGCTCAAAGGTTTGTTGTATGTGTATTTAATGTTCCTGGACATCTTTAAACAGTATCTTTCTCTCCTAATGTATATGTAGTTTATGCATGTAGGTAAGTCTTTTCAATGCTTTTAGGTTCAGTATTTTGAGATCTTTTTTGTCAACATTAAAAAAAAAAATTAGTTTGCTTTTTTTGCTTTTAAAGTGACTAACAAAACTTGATTTTTGATTTGCTCATGGCCTGTCATCATTCGTGATATGCATTTATGGGTTAATAGCTGAATTGCTTTTTGGGGGGCGTATTGTTGGGGGCTAAATAATATTCACAGTCAAAGAAAAATTTTAAACTGGTTTCTAAACTTCTATTGTTTGATAAGTTGCTTATAGACTTTTATGCTCTCTAGCATAGATAGCTATGGCTGGCAGTTTATCATGGAATTTCAATGTTTTTGCTGTTAGTGTTCAAACATGTAAACTCTCATTGTTTCTTTTTCTACCAGGACCAGTGCTCCATAAGAAAATTGCCGAGGCTACCATCAAATTGGAGAGTGTTATTTGATCGCGAAGCCACTCTGATATTCTTTGGCTGGCTGGTATTCCAGGCTTTGATATATTCTCTACCCATTGGTCGTCTTGTATCTGGCCAGCCCATCAAAGGGGCAAGAAAACTAAAGTATCGGTGCAATGGTAGGTATCTATTAGGATGAAGTTTGTTTAGGAACTCCAGTTTTGACTGCTGAAAATAAAAATAAATCTATGTCAGCTCTGTTCAGATTTAAGATCTGAAATGTTGTGCTGTTCATTATATTCTTTAGCAACATTGTGCTTACACGATGATCTGTTGCATACTATTTAGCAGTAAATGTCAGGCACTCAAGACATTTATTAACAATAAATGTTGAAGACATCACATATAATATTGATATTTGTGCACAGGGTATATGTGTTGAGTGCATGTACTTTCAAGTGCAAATTATCATTGACACTGTAGATCACATGGAGACGGCCAAAAACTCAAAAGCTGGAAACGGACGACTTTGGCCTATAGGACAACATTAACTAAGGCATGGCTGTTTAGGTGTGGCTCACATACAAGATTCTGACTATGCTTCTGGTTGTATGAACTCTGTGTTTAACTATCACAAAAACATTATTTTCAGTAGTATGTTGTTAAAATTGATTCTAGTTGATCAGTTTCTGTAAGGACTCTGTTTCTTATTTCATCCAGGATTTATTGCCCTTGTTTTGAGCTTGGCTGCATTTGGATTGGCTGTGTTCCTCAAGGTTCCCGTCACAAGGGTTTACGACAAATTCCTCCCCTGATCACCATAGCCACTCTTTTCTCAATTGTCCTGAGCGTTTTCCTTTACATTCGCTCATTTTGGGTTTCCAGGTTTTACCTGTCCTCTCGTGGAAACACAGGTGAGTTTAACTTACCCTGTCAACTGCTGGAGTGCCAGAATTCTTCTATAAATTGTATGGAAGAAACTTCAGACCATATTTATGCCGCTGTAAATAACATTAAATGCCAGTTTTTGCACACAGTAATTTCAATGTACGTGTATGTGTTGATCAGGTGTCAGAGAAAAACTGACATTTTGGCTTGCCTACTTATCAGTTACATCATAACATGTGTAAGAATAAGATTTTGGTTTACACTATAAAGAGATTGTAATAGTTGCATGGTTTTGATGCTGACTTTGTATCTTAAAAAAGAAAAAAAGAACAATGGCAGGTATCTGAGCTATGACTTTATTATGTCAGATTGATGTCCATTTGTACCATGGTGGAGTGTATCTAGTAATGGTTATTACTTGAGACACTTTAATCATCTGAATTATGTTTTCCAGTGATAGTGTTACAGAGTGCAAAAACACTGATTGGTGATTTTTTCCAACAGTTTATATAAACATAATTAATGTTTTTGTCTGGCTGTTGTTTCAGAAAACCATATTTATGACTTCTTCATGGGCCGTGAGTTGAACCCTCGATTCAAAAGCTTTGATCTGAAGTTTTTCTTTGAGCTGCGTCCAGGCCTGATTGGCTGGGTGATGCTGGACCTATGTTTTATTGCCAAGTCATGTCAGCAGAACCAGTATCCTTCCCCAGCTCTTTGTCTGGTATCACTCTTCCACTTCCTGTATGTGGCCGATGCTCTCTGGTTTGAGGTGAGAAACAGTCACGGTAGCTTACAGTGTAGGCCTGTGAAACGTAACATCTCCGTTTCTATTAATAACTATCAGAAAACTGTTCATAATTGAACAATTAAAACGATTTGTAATAAATTAAGGTCAAAGGGTAAAAAAAAAAGTACTTCAGAAAAAACTATTATATTTAATTAAATATGATGTGGACAAATTCCAATGTTAAATCGAAAGTTGAATGGTTTTCAGATGTGGTGGTGTGATACTGAAGTAATGTTTCTTATGTAGAAAAAAAAAATAGATCTTTCATATCTGTTGTTTCAGTCCCTGCCATTTTAAATGGGATAGCATTTGAGTTTATCTCACTTGGAAAATACTTACATCTTAAATATTCTTTAATAATGTTCACCTGGCAGGATGCTATACTCACCACAATGGACATTCTCCATGACGGGTTTGGTTTCATGCTGGTCTTTGGGGACATTGTCTGGGTGCCATTCCTCTACAGTCTGCAAACACGCTTCTTGCTAGAACATCCCCAAGAGTGGAGGTGGTATGGCTTGGCTGCTATTGCAGTTCTTAATTGTAAGTGTACATGCTTTTTAGCTTCATTCGCTCTCACAGTTTGTGGGGCCTTGATGACAATGAGCGGCTGACGAAGCCCGTATGGCAGTTTGCACAGTCGGCTGGTTCAAGACAACTTATAACGTACACATCTATACATCACATATGAAAAAGTTTGGCAATAACTTGCCAAAAGTCAGTTGTTTAAACGTGGACACTCTGGTTTCCCTCCATCCATATAACCGACGGCCCTTGGATGAGGAAAAAATTCTTGAGAATGGTATTCAACAGCAATCAAATACTTCAGTTTGAATATTTACTCTAGCACATGTATTGTCTTAAACTTTCTCTGATTATGTTTTGATATGGGGTTTTCATAAGTATTAGTAGAGATGTAAAGTGCTATCACTGGCGCTTAACTAACGAGATAGCCTGTTGAGATTAAACTTTGAAAACCATAGTTCTTATTTTTGGAAAAATGGAAGGCCTTGTTTCTTTAAGCAAAAAAAAAAAAAAAGAAACTGATTACTGTCTTATGAGAAATATATTTTTGAATGTAGATTATGACATTGGTTATATCAGTGTATTTAGAGCAAATGGTCAAATGTCAAATCTTAAATTCAGATGATGGATGTCTTTGGTTATTGTTGGATGTGTTTATGGTTGTAGTGGTGGGCTATATTGTCTTCCGTGGATCTAACTCTCAGAAGAATGAATTCAGAAAGGATCCTCAGAACCCAACCTTGGCTCGTAAGTGATACTGAATAGGTCATTCCACTTCAATATCTGTACTTGTCAAACTGAGACTTCATATTAGGAGGTTACCTTCTTTTCATAGTAAACACTGTTTTATCCAGGTGAGAAGTAGATTGCATCCTGATTGGTCAGTGTTGGCTCTCTATTGGTATGTTATGATATACATGTACAAGCCAGAAAATAGGTGCCTGACATTTCTGAAAATACACATTTCAGCAGTGTCAAAAATCCTAAATACTCCTGTCCTGTGCATGTCTTTCAGATTATGATTAATGTTCCATGGAGTAGGAAATGTGTGCACACTCACTTAATTCAGAGCATTGATTTCCACTATTTCAGACCTGGAGACCATACCCACAGCTTCAGGGCGTCGATTGTTGGTGTCTGGCTGGTGGGGACTGTGCCGTCATCCTAACTACCTGGGGACCCTCATCATGGCACTGGCATGGTCTCTACCCACAGGTACTTTGCTCATCTTCTTAATATTAATAGTCATAATTATGAGACTGAAAGGTTTGAAGTCCTGCTGAATGGGACAGTCACCAGTAAAGTTGGATGTTCGAATCCAGCTATTCCTGCTTTGCCAGGAGCCTCAAGTGGGAGGTTTGTCAGGTACCTGGTCAAAAACGTCGCTGCCATCATACAAATGAAAAGTTCTTATCAAGTTGTTGAACAGCTGTCGAGTAAATAAGTTTAGCAGCAGTAGATAAATGCTTTTGGGTCTTCTAAGTGAATAGATTGTGTTCTGGCATCTGACTGTAGCGGATCAAAGTCTAATGGTTTACATTTGTACTGGGTTGTATTGTACATATGTTTGTAGTTCATTTATGCATTTGTTAATTTATTTTTAGGATTTTCCCACATCCTGCCTTACTTCTACCCGATTTACTTCCTGGTTCTGTTGGTGCACCGTTCCAATCGGGACAACCACAGCTGCCGTAAGAAGTACGGCCCTAGTTGGGAGCGCTACTGCGAGCGTGTCAAGTACCAGATCTTCCCTCACATTTACTGAGGCTTCTACCCAGAAGGCCGGTCTCATCATACCCACCATCACCACTTAGTCCTCATCACATTCTCCCTGTATAGATAATATTTTTTTACGGTGACATAATCGAAGTATAACGTGTCAAATAGTGTCTTGGTATCAAAATTGTCTCTTTTTAACTTTTAACGTTGATAATTTTGGCACATAACTGATGGGTCAGTATTATTTGAATAAATCCTTGATATTATAATAATCTATTTTAATATCCATTTGATTGCTATTTAAAGCCCTGAATAACTAATTGTTGTAGCAGATCAATTCCATAATTATTTTATCATAATTTAATATGAATATAGTACATGTACTTTAAGATTTTAAACGCACCCATCCTACTATGTCATATGGCACATGCTTTGAATGAAGGTATGGCTACGCCCAGGTGTGAAATCATTGTAACCCAAGTTGCAAGAAATTTTTATTTTCTCATATTTTCCAACATAATCAAAATATTTCCTGGGTAATAATTTCTATCAAAGAGAAAAAATCTAAAGGTTATCCTGTGGTTGGAACAGAACAATGAGGTCAGGTCTGTAATGCTTTATTGCTCCTTTTCCCTAGCTCCACATGCCTTGAATTTGACTTCATAATGTTACTTTCATGTTAACTTTCACCAATAAGATATTCTTTTCAACTGGAAACAGGCTTGCGCCACTGCACATGTACAAAGCCACACAGTTTCATCTGCATCATACACTAAGAAGTCTGTAAAATAGTGCCTGGCAGTTTTCAAATAACCCGTTCTCCACAAAAATAAAAATGAGATGTTGTCAATTGTCAAGCTTTTAATTTCTGGCTTCACCTAAAGTGTATTTGTCTTCCAGTTATGTCTTTATTTTGTGGAGAAGCTTGTGTAATATTTAGTTGTATTTCAGTGCTGTGTCATGTTGAGTACCCCAGTGAAATTAGATTTGTGAGAACATAATGTGTTTGCAGTAGAACTCAGTAGGTGTTTCTATTCAGTCATTGTGTATTTTATGATTTGAACATTTGGACATGGATTGGTTGTGCTTGTAGAAAGATCAGAGTTATTAGTAGAAGAATTTAGATGCCAGTGAGAGTATTTATGTGTCTCATTTGATGCTTGTTTTTGTAATATTTTTTATTTTATTGCATGTGGTTAACCATGTGAACAAATCTTGATTGTTCCAGATTTCCATTGGTACACAAAAGTATTCTTTCAATATTGAATAGTGGTACGGCAACAGAGTTAAAAAACTGTTATGAGGTAATTAACTCCACGTTTTAGTCCTGTGCAATGCTTGAGTTGCACGAAATCATTGTGCACCAAGCTAATATATTTTAATGGACATGCTCTTTTATTTTTATTTCCATGTATTTCACCTCCCATATATATGGCATTTGTACATACGTCGTGGTTCTGTATTTTAGTGTTCTTATATCGTGCAGTGTTTTTATTGGCCTGATTGTATTTTGTTATGGCTCTGTTTTAGTGTTTCTTGTCATTCTTCAGCAATTCAGCATTTGCTAGGACAGGTATACTTCTCTCCCCCATCACATTCCATAGATCGGAACTTGGTTAAAGTCAGCCAGGACCTTCTCTGCTTCTTACCAGCACTTCATGAAGTTGTTCTTTAAAAGTAAAAATACTAGGTATCACCAGCTAGATAAGATGTCACTAATGTAATTCTTTGCCATGCTTAAAACACGAGCCAATTACAGTAAATTCCTTCCTGTGATGGTTTTAATGCAGTCATTTACACTTATGTTACAGCTTCAGTTTAATATTTCTTAAACGTAGTACAGTATTGTTTTTTAATGAAATCCTTGGATAGATATGTATTGAAACATTTCTACCAGATGTCTGTACTTTTTATTATTGGAGGAAGGCAATAAACATTACTTAAATATATATCAGCTTCATTTCTTCTTACGATGCTGTTGGAGTAGTTCTGGGGGTGCATGTTTTCATCTTCCTGCCAGTTTTAATGACGCTTTCTACTTTGCCCTAAAATAAATGGACTCAATAATGATCCCAAAGGGCATTTTATAACCTTGAAAGGGTTAATTTTTGTGTACTGTTACCTAAAAAGGGCACTTGTTCATTAATATTTGGATAGAAGACCAAAAATGATTTTCATGATTTTTCTACAGAAAGAAATCCTATCAAGTGATTGAATATCTTCAGTGATATTCAGTTTTCCATCTAGTTATACTTACATTGTAAGGTAAATACATAAAAATTCACGCCCAAAGTGCATTTCTTAGGTGTAAATAAATGTCGCAATATTACTATTGGTACTGAAACATAAAATTTGCTAAAAGGATATTTTATGTGTACCTTCACAACAAGCCTCAAAAACCCAAGATCAGTTAAAAACTCTTAAAATCAGGCAAGATGCGCATTGAGTAAAACTGTGCCTCCAGTAAAAAGCAACAAGAACACTTAAGAAATACTTCAAATTTATTCTTTTACATTTCTACAAAAGAAGTTATTTTCTAAGCTGATTTAAGACAATGTGTTTTCGCTTTTCATATTTTTTGGCTCCTAAAAATCAGTTGAAAAGTTATTAAAGGGATTTTAATGTAATTCAGGCGTGACATCACAGAAAATAACCATTTTCAAAATATTCCATTGACTAACAAAGTTGACATCACAACTCAAATGTATTCTGACAAGGTCACCATATTTTATCCTAACTTAAATGCTTTTCCTGGCACAGCAAAAATTCTAGAAAATAAAATCAAATTAGTTTTGGGTACAGTTTCACTTGAACCTTTGAATGAATGGTACCAATTTTGTCATATCGTTGCCTAAAACCTGAAGTCTTCATTCTTTGGGGGCTGTCTCCGAACTCTTGGTTAGGCTATGCACAGATGTTCTCATTATTGCATTGAAAATCATTTACTGGTATAGAGTTCTGGTTTACACAGATGACATGTCTGCAATATTGCAATTAATAAATAGAAGTATGCATAGGAAAGTAAGGTCTGACAGCTTTATCCAGAGTATATAGTAGTTGGCAGCATTTCTCTTTCTAGGCACATACACTAAGGTTGCTTGAAAGGTGTTCCTTTGACTGGTCTATCAATCTGTCCATTCACATTTGTAAGTTGTTTCAAAGATATGTGCGTATAAATTCTCTGAACTAGGCATGCTTCTTAACATCTATCTCATCAGAGACCATGGCCCACTTTCAAAAACCTTCATAATTCAGTTTTTTCGTAACTATAACTGAGATGTCATTTATGAAAAAAGTTACAGGAAATTTGATTTAGGAAGTGTCCTCAGAAATCTGTGTTAACCTAATCCTAATGTTTCTCTCCCTTCTCTGTCCTCATTGTCACTAGTAGACTGACATGAGGAGAGAAATACACTTGGTATGCAAGCTGTAACACATTTATACATTATGTAAATGTATAAATGTCCAAGACTCTTAATACTGGAGATTAAAATGATGCAATTTCAATATCCCCATTGTGAATAAAATATCGCAATATAGTTTACATGGAATATCATAAACATCTTCCAATTGTTGTTCTGATCACGTAAGAACACAATTTTTAGTTTCAGAATTTCTGACATCTTGAAATATCTTCAGTGATCTGTGTACATAAAAAACAAAAAACAAATGATATGGAGCTGAGGACTATTGCCGCCACAGACCCAAGGAAGCAGGGGAATATCAAATCTGTTGTCCAAGAATGGGAAGTTAGAAGAAGCGCTGTACTATAATGACTTTAAGCACTTTATTTACTGCAAGAAAAGATCTACCAAACATGTAAATTTGTAACCATTTCACTTAAATTTTACTTCCTGTTTTTAAGGCCACTGATTACATAAGTGCATTACAAATGCAAAACGAATACAAATAATTGAACTGTGATATTCATGTGTATAACATTTGAACAAACAACAATTTAAAAAGTAATAGGAATGTAAGTGGCCTGTATACATGGTTGACTATCAGTAAATCAGTACATCAGATGCAGCAACAATAAGACACCAAAATAACAGCAGCTTACTTTTTTCTTTAAACAGTAAAATGAGCACTTCACTGGAATGGCACTAAAACAGAACATGAAATACTGATGCATATCAGAAGAAATTATCTAGGCTTTGTTTCACCAGGGAAAGTATTATTTACAAATATCTTGACCTGTTCAACCCTTGTAACATGTAGCAGTAACATGAATTTAGCCAGCTACATGTACATGCAGTACATATTGGGTGAAATATTGGCTGATGTTTTGTGGAGAAAACTTGACAGTTCTAATTTTAGCTATGATACTAACAACAAGTAAACAACAAGTAAAGACTACAAAGATTGTACAAAAATGTCAAGAAATCTTTAGTCATGAAAAGTAAAAACAGAAGTACCCTTGTGAAGTAGCAATGCCACACACATTTTCCAGGTGATTAACTACATGTACTCCTACATGTACTCACAAAACAGAGCGTAAACCACCACCACTAACAGCAACCTTTTGATGGCAACAAAAAACCTGACAATAACAACCACCATCACTAACAGCAACCTCTTGATGGCAACAAAAACCTGACAATAACAACCACCATCACTAACAGCAACCTCTTGATGGCAACAAAAACCTGACAATAACAACCACCATCACTAACAGCAACCTCTTGATGGCAACAAAAACCTGACAATGACAACCACCATCACTAACAGCAACCTCTTGATGGCAACAAAAACCTGACAATAACAACCACCATCACTAACAGCAACCTCTTGATGGCAACAAAAACCTGACAATAACAACCACCATCACTAACAGCAACCTCTTGATGGCAACAAAAACCTGACAATGACAACCACCATCACTAACAGCAACCTCTTGATGGCAACAAAAACCTGACAATAACAACCACCATCACTAACAGCAACCTCTTGATGGCAACAAAAACCTGACAATAACAACCACCATCACTAACAGCAACCTCTTGATGGCAACAAAAACCTGACAATGACAACCACCATCACTAACAGCAACCTTTTGATGGTAACAAAAACCTGACAATGACTATATTCTGAAACCCAGAGGAATCAGTTCTCACAGTAAAGAACCACAATTAGTTTCTCCATTGGTCCTGTGCTGCCTTGGCAACTTGAAGTATCGCACAATTCATTCACAAAACTGCCAATTTTCCAACCACTCTCAAATCCACAGTTAATGCAGGGATGTGGTGGAAGAAGGGGGATAACTACGAGCATCATATCAACTTACTTTTCTATATACAGGGAACATGCTGAGACAAAAACAGCCATAAATCAGATTGATGAATTCTGCTCCTGATCCAAAAACATACAAGGGTTTTACATGTTTCTATGGAGATGACAATAATGTGACTTTTACAAAAATTAAATAAGTCACTATTCCTTGAAATAACATATAGAACTAGTAGTCTACTACCATAAAATATTTAAAGTACACATGAAAAAAAGTTCTCATGCATGGAAAACTGTCAAAATTATTTTTCTTATAGAAAACGGCAAAGAATTAATTAGTCAAGCTACAATGATTCAAATAGTAATATAATTAAAATTGGTAAACCTTTAGCATCGCTTTATCTGCATATATTCTGGCTCAATCTTGACAAGTCACAGATACGGCAGCATCAGGGGTCAAAGTTTTCAGATCACACCAGAATTCTTCTTTTGATTAAACCTGGGACATAGTTTGGACTATATCCCAGGTTAAACATGCCTTTACATGACGCTGCCCTACCTTTCGAGTAAATTTCAGATATAGATGACTCAAGGACCAAACAGTACACTTTTTGTGTATCTGCATTAATGTCTAGGAACAAATATTAGTAAGCATATCATCATATTTCTACATATCACATATGTGAATGTGTGCATTGTAGCGCTGTTAAACTACCCTTCCCACCTCCCCATTCTGCTAACCCTAAGCAAGCACGACATCCAAGGTTTGACTGCACAATGACCTAGTTATCAACAACATGGAGCCCGTATGTATTCATGGTAAATCGATAATTTCATGGAATTTTCCACCACTGCAGTACCAAAGGGTAATTAGTTAGTGAAAAGTGATGTGAAGTTGTGTGCGATTTACTTTACTTCCATACGATCTCGTGAGGCTCCTTACACAAAGGTAATTAGCTGGTGAAAATAAAATTTCTTAGTAGCTTACTGCAAGATAACTGCAACATTTGACTGAAATTAGCATATCAGTTTCGCCTCCAGATGGTCACATGAGCCACTGTCCACTGATTTTTCCTCGCTGTTTCACGGATGAAAAATGGCACATTCATCTCCTCCACAAGGTCAAAGGCGTGAGAGAGCTGAGCTTTCAGTGTGTCAAAACCAGTAACCGGTTTTCCCTTCTCATCACGATAACCGCCAAGCCAGGTGGACTGTAAGTAACAAGACAGCCAGGTTACAGCACAATTACAAAGAGATCACCTGTCTAGATTTAAGTACCTGTTGATGTTACAAGTCAGGTGATAATTTCACACTACATGTATATTGATTATTCCATCAACCAAATTCTTTTACAACAGGATATGAGGGGAAAATTGACTGAAGAGAAATCCCTACAGATTAAAGTTACTTTTTGCCATTAATATTACTGAGATTAATTTGCCCATCTGAGGAAATAATAATAATGCTCGAGAGTAAGCAAAGTGTCTTGAGTAAGCCGATAGTTCCAAAAGTGCCAAGAAGTAACCAGGGTAACCAACGGATTTGTTACTATCGGCTACAAAACATTAGTTTTAAACGATCCCATTTTTTAGGACCTACGACTTTTAGGATCTACATTCATGGTGTGAATATGAATGTGCTGTAACATAGTGATTTAAGCAAATTTTGTTCTGATTCCAATGAAAGCAAACCTGAAATTCATTCTATCAACAATAAAAGCACTACCTCCATATTTTATATTTCGGGCAATCATTCATTTTGCAGACGTTAAACCGGTGGCATATGCCTTTCTGAAAGCAAAACGTTTTGGTTGATAAAGCCTAGTTCTGTTGCTGTAATCAATCTGGTACTGCCTCTAACGTATACCCTGCATCCTGTCAGCCACAAATGTTTGCAAATATCCATATTTTAGGACACTTCTGACTTGTTTTTGAAGAAGACTTGCTCCCTCAAAGTAAAACATAAATTTTAAAATGTAAAATGTACAAAACTGGACTTAAACTCTAGAGAGTGACTCTAGAAAGTGTGGAAAATAAACGTCCTGTAACAACAAGTCTCTTAAAGCCATTATTACTGTTGTCTTTGATCAATAATACTATTCTGCATATTTTGCCCAAACACACAGATTTTAGAACGAGGTGCCGCACGGGTCTAAAGTCTAAAATTTCTTCCACATTTCCTGGGCTAAAATGAAAAACAATGACCACATAAAGTGTCATTAGTTCTATTCTATTATGCCTACTTCACACTTTTAGGTATTTATTAGGCAGGAAAACTGATGAGCACAATGAAGCACAATCAAACACCCTTTCTCCCCTCTGTGGCCATATATTCACTTGTCAACATCCCAATCAACACAGCTGTAGTATGTATGCAGCAGATTAATTTCATTTACATGTTTCAAGAATTTCTTCTTTGTTTTTGCATAATCTCTCTGTCAGAGTGGTCATGTTGTGGTGTTTATTTATTCGTGCGACCTTATTGTCGCCTGTGTTAATGGATTAAGTTGGAACATGGGAGGAACACCTGTGAGAAACCCCCTACTTTGAAATGATGTCGCACAAGATTTAATTTTACGACGTGAGTCGTAGCGTGAAGCAAACGACTTTGATTTCAATGTCAATAGAAGGAATTTTAAAGTATAATAAAATTAATTATGAATTAAATGTACTGAGGTGAGAAAAAAAAAAAAATAGTCGACCCTGTGCCTGCCCTTGAGATTATGAAAATAAATATAAGCCTACTTCCCAGGCCAGTATGCAAGGTACTAGGAAAGGTCGGATCATTTAGCTTGCTGACTTAACCTGTAGTACTGAACATATTTCCAGTAAATGAGAGCAGTGCAGTGGTTTGTGTTCATTAATATTTGTCTCCAAAACAAAGAATTTAGCGATTCGGTAATGTTGCCCGCAACAAACATTTTTTCAAATCATTGCCTGGCCAAATCCCTGGAAATGTGACCATTTGTATCATACAGTTTAACAGTATGAAAAGACAATACTAAAATTTTATTGTTCAAAAAACATAATTTGACTGGTATTTTATGAACTAAGTACTGTGCTGCACAATAACAATGCTTTAGGTGGGTTTACATACCCAAATAGAAGAAAACGTCCTAAAACACACTGTATAGTACACTATAAAACTGGAACTACTTCAGTAAATCGGTGACAATTTTCACCACCTCAAATGCCTTACTAGGACTCTGCATTGCTTGCTGACCCCATAAAATTATTTGGTATAGTAGTGTGAGGGGCAAACAGGGAGAGCGACAGGGCTGATTATTTGCTCTATATGGTTTACATTACCTTAGGTGTGAACTGCTCCAGCCATGTATAAGGGGAGGTAATAACAAGTATTCCCCCTGGTGCTACTAAGCCAGGCAAGCGGGCCAGGAAGTCAAAAGGCTTGTGAAGTCTGCAGATGAGATTAGCAGCCAGGACACAGCCAAACTGCCCTAGCGATGTTGGCAAATCGCAGGCATCACCTTGCTGAAATGAGGTCCTGCCCCGGTCCTATAATTAACATATAAACATGTGTCAAACTGTATTTTCAGAAACAAATAAAAGTCATAAACCATTAGTTATAATGCTGACACATTTTCACCTTGCCTTCTAAACAAACTTTAAATCACCTTTCTACCATCAACAGAACTATCAGAATCTTGTAAAATGGATGAAATTTATGGTCAAATATAGTGAGCACATACACTGACTTTGTATTACTAAAATGCTAATGTATCTTTGGAGATTCAAATTCAGAGGAAGAGAATCGCACTGAAACAAAATATCACCTTTTTGATACTTATAAGATATTCACTACCCAAGTCTATCAACAGAATTCATGACAATTATTCATAACTTTCAAATCAAACAAAGGCATCAAATGCTTCATCAAAACAAATGCTTACAATGATGGAAGGGACAACTGCAATGCGTTCTGTGTTGAGATCTCCCTCATCAGTGACAGCATAGTGTTTCATTCCATCAGCCTTCAGCTGGTCACACACATCCACGAATGCCTGGCTGTAGTCTATTCCTATCACCTTCTCAAACATGCGAGCCAATTCAAAAGATGACCGACCAACCGCACAGCCAATGTCTAAGGCTCGCAGAGGAATACTGTCACCCTGTCAACAGGTCCGAGTATATATATATTTAAGGGCATGGTACAAACTACCATGTGAAACAAAGGTTTCACTTCAAAGTTAGGCAATTACTATACAATGGAAGTATGCTACTTCTCCAATTTCACAATATATCCCAAGAGGCAAGAAATAACTTCTTCTGATAAGTTTCATGTGAACCCCTTGTAAACTTCAGAGATATAATTATCAATCACATTAAATGCATTATAATGATTATACACTTAAGTCTTGAGTTTTAAGCTAATTCATGCAACACTAACACTAAAGTTAGTGTAACAAAGTCAGAATTATAACAATTGTTTTAGGTGAATATCATCATTTAAAAATCAGCCAAATACACTAGCTGTTGATCATGGAGCCTTAATTTATTTTCTCTGTTCACCATACAAAGTAAACAGTATTACCAACTACACAATATACTCAGCTATAGGCCACAAACTAACGATGTAAAATTTTTACTCTTCACCACCAGTATCAAACTTAATTCCTCTTACTCCATGCATGCACCACCTTAATTAGTTGCAAAGTAGGGTACCGGTAACTCTCATCGAGCAAGAGGTGTTGCTCCATGACAGTTGAAAACCACTAGCCTTACCTGTTTAAAGTACTTCATACAAATATCTGCACACTGCTTGGGGAATTCTAGACAGTTTTTGGGCCCGAATGACCATCGCAGGATTTCATCTGGGCTACCATAGTGAAACACCAAGTACTCTGAGACAAGCTTTTGAGATTCGTAAATGTTCGTCTGCTTCTGACGTTTGCGGTCTTGCACTAGTCGATACACGGAATATCCCGCAATTCCCACACTGACAGCTATAGTAGACACCGCAAACACTTTGTGATCCACTCCTAGTATAGTTGCCATGGTTCTCCCCAAAGATTTTCAGTATATTCAGTCACACGTAGCCTTTGATTAACATAAACCGTACTGCACTGCCTGTTTCAGCTGGCGGAAAACCATGTGCCACTTCCGCTAATCGCAGCCGACAGTTTCCGAGTTGTGCCGACCGAGTAGGTCGGAAAGAGGCGGGGCTTGCCGACGACGATAGGTTGAGCAGACGCAAAGTTGGGGCACTGAGGAAAACATGATCCGTGCAGACATACAAAATGTTGAAGAAGAAGCGAAGGATACTGCTCGGAGTGATCGTTTGGGCTGCTGGTATATTTTTGTACAGATATAGTAGTTTAGAAAAGGCAAGTGGGTAGTAACGGTCAGTTGGGAGGGAGAGGTGCATGCCAGACTTGTCACTCAGAACTTAGAAGTCGGTTGCTTTGCCTTCATCCTCAGCTTGGGCATCTCTGACACCAGCTGCATCACATTGCATGGGAGAACTTTGTTCATGGTACATGTGGTAGCAGGAAAAGTTATCCAGTACATATGGTAGACTGAGAGACCAGCCTCGTAAATTAGAAATTCAGTTTTGATTTTAAAATCCTTTACTGGTGACTGTTTTTTCATTATGGTATCTATGAAAATTTGCCTTGCATGCATGTAGTGGGATTATATATGTAGATAGATAAGCATCGTAAATTGCAGTTATAAATATATACATATGTACATATTATAGCTGATGATGGAATGAGAGTGTATGTCAGTGAATGTCAAACTTTTAAGCGTACATTCGTTTAAATGGCCTGGGTAAAGCTGTAGGCCTACATCATGTATTTACACAGAATGCCCAATATCGTGTGCGGTACCAGTACTTGTATATTCCTATATAATTTACATTAGTGTATACATTTTCAAAAACATTGCTCAAAGCAACAGTTGAACCTAAAAAAACAAAGTTGATCCAGTCTGTTTTATTGTACTGTTATGATCATCTGCTGATCCACTTTATACTCAGATAGCTGTCATAGGTCAGGTTGGTTAATCTTAACTACCATGGCAACAAATATGCCTTTAACATGTAACCTAGCTTAACTGTTGAAATCTGACCCAGATATCGAACTAGATTTGATTAAAATAAGTTATGAGATTAAGGCAATATATATACATGTGGACCTAAACATGTACATTGTACATTGTTCCAGAGTGATAGTTGTGACATCATTCAGCCAAAACATCAGTCAAATGTCTTTACAATAAGGTGACTGTAGAGCGTTTTTGATGAGCCTCATTTTCGAAAACTTTTTCACAGGTATTGTGGGCACACTAACCACCTCTAGGGATGCCCCAAAGTGTTTTGAGGTTTGTTTTGTTGATATGCTCCTGGAACAATGTAACTTTCATCACCAGAAGTAATATTTTATGACATTTAAAGTTTGCCTCTAAAATGCATCTTATGGTACAAAGAAAAAATGTAAAAAAAATTCAGAAGTTAAAAGAAGGTACATGAATTTATTTCAGCAGTCTGTGTGATGGTCTGCCATGTGCTTTTCTTTTCTTTTTTTGTTTTTTTCTGTCTTGTCCTTCATTTATGTTTGAATGATGAAAACAGCTAGACAAGTACGTTGTGGATATACAAGTAGTCTACATTTTAGAAAGTTTTTATATATTATTGATTGAATCAGTCCCATGTACATTGCATGCATAATATCAGCACTGTAAAGTAGAGACAATATGTGCATGTAAACAAGTCCATGCAGTTCTCACACATCATGACATGGATTGTGACTTTATGCCTTGTTCGAGAAAATCATGTTATGGATGTCCTCTGTACTTTTCAGGTCTAATTAGACACTATATAGTCAGAGATATATATGCCTGATTAGACACAGCCTTGGGCATAATAAGCGTCACTTGCTGTATAAAATTTTATGTAAACATATTTGTTTGTCTTAAATTGTTGTAAAAAGAGCTGTCATTTTCATCTTTTCAATAGTTTGCATATATAGCAAATCAGGACAGGATGGATGTTTATTTGATACTTGCAATCAGGACTGTTCAAAGTCTGTACTGTAATTCTTCAACCTTTTCACATTCAAGCATATTCTGAAGGCATTATTCTGTGTAGACTGATAAATTTACACTTTTTGTGAATCCAGGAAATTGGCCCATACAATCAGTGCAGTTTTGTCTCCAAAGTCAAATTAAAAATGTGCGTAAATTGCAGTGAAAGTTGTTATTTCATACGCAGAAAGGTTGAGGAATTAGAGTATATGGTAATTATAACTTGTGCTCGCCTAGAACTGTTTTCACTTTATCATGTCATAATTATGGGCACATTTAAAATCGGTATTGCTATGTGTATGCTAATCATAACTGATACTTACTTCTGTTTTCACCTTATCATATCTTTGTATACATGGGTTCCTTACAAACCAGTATTCCTCTGAGTGAGATAAAGCTGCTACAAAGCCTATATAATGAGGTTCTGTGCATTCAGCATTTATGTAAATATATACATACATTTTTTTCTTTTTAAAAATTTGATGTAGTTACAGGCAAAACTGTTTATAAGATTTTTATCATGTATGTGCTTCCATTACATAAAGTAGATATTTGCGTGTAACGTTTACTGCACTTTATCAGATATATGTAAGATGCTTTCATTATCTACATATATTAGCTGTAAGAGTAGATGTTTGTCACGATCACCACCTTTTATTAACAATGGAAGACTTGGTTGTTGTGTAAATAAAGCACAAGGTTGCGTTTCTAGCTGCATGCCTGTGTCATGTACTTGTGGTTTTGTACTCTGTTAGGGTAAGGATTTAACCAGCATTGATGTGCGAGAAGCTCTTTCTCACCTGAACTGGGTACGCTATGTCACAGCCGGGCAAGACTCCTCAGACCTGGCTGATCCATTCAGCAGACACGCCTTCAATGTGATCACCAGTAATAAGCTTTTGCCCGACCGACACATCCCGGATGTCAGGTCATCCAAGTAAGTCAGGTTGTTAAATCAGTGATAAATAGGCTGCAGTGTATTTCCTACATAAATGTGATAGCTACATGTATCAAAGGAAAGAGAAATCAAAATGAAGTGGTTGTAAGTATCATATTACTATAATACAACACACTATTCATGGAAGTAATTACTATTTTAAAGTGCTTTGCTGACTTTAACAGTGAATTAAGTAGATACAGTATATGCAGTCATGAGCTTATAACCCGTTACTTCTACTTTTGCTCTGTTTTGAAGTTTGAAAGTAATAATACTAATATTACAGAGGTTGGACAAGATGCCAGGGACATGCAGCAGTTGCCTCTGCTCTGTACTAGGATTCTTCAAAATGTCATGGTAGTGATGACAACACAGCATTTTGAGTTATTCTAGACCAGTGACGTCTACTAAATTACGTGTAACACCATTACTACATTCCTTTTTTTTTGTGTTTTACATAACTCTGCTTAAGCAACGGAGTGCATAGTAATTTCATTTGGATATACTGATAACCTGAATATGTGTGAATGTTATAACCTGTACATCAGGTTGTCTTACCTTGTGGATGTTAAGACTGACTTGAGCTCAGAAAAAAAGTATTAATTTATTAAATGACACATTTGCAATGAATGACAGGTCAGTTTGCACGTCATTGCGAGAATTATGTGCTGTAAGATTTTGGTAGTGTTTGTGTGTGAAGGTCCGTGAAGTTTAGTAACCCTTAACAGGGAGTTTAAAATATTTGCATCCTCCAAACATTACACACAACCCAACCCAGATAGCACAGTTAGTAGAGCGTCTGCTTCGGGAGCAGTAGATCCAGGATCAATCCTGGGTTGAGTCATCCCTAAGACCTTAAAAGAAGAAGTTGTAGCTTCCTCACTTCGCGTTCAGCATGAAGGGGATAGTGCAACGACTGGTTGACACGTATTAGTATAATGGCTCAGGTGGGGTGGCTTACTTGCCTTCGGTAAGTCGTCTCAGTGAAGTAGCACTAGATGAAAGAGCGGTGGAAATCCGTCCTGCGACAATGAGGCACATTATATACACCCTAAGTATTCCTTCGTCGTCATATGACTGAAAAATTGTTGAGTGCGATGTGAAACCCCAAGCACTCACTCACTCCAAACATTTCTGAATTTTTTAAATTGATAAGACTTCTGGGCCATATTACACTTACTTATATATTATATCTATTAGCTGTAGGGCTAATGAGGGACTAATAAACTAATTAAAAAGAAGCAAATAAATGTGGATGTCATAATTAGTTGCCTTAATGATTAATAGTTAATTACTTATCTTGTTTGACAATGTCAGTCAAGTGAGGAGAATGAGAATAATATAACAGCTTAAGAGATCACCTGAAGATTACATTTCATAGCTTAGAGATAAAATCTTTCTGTTTATAGATAGTACACCACACACACTACATGTAAGATGGGATGTGCCTTTTGGCAAATTATCAACCTCTTCATGAGATTATGTCAGTGGTTTCAGTTCTAATGATAAATGTCTTCAGATAGTGAATTAATTCTCCCCATTTACTTTAGCTTGCTCCTCTACCAAGTCTACTGTAAAATTCTTGCACAGAAAATTAACAGAAAAGATGGCTGTATGTGAATGGAGCAAATAAAAAAGTCACTGAAGTCCTCTGAAATGTATGCATATCTTTAATTGTCATGAAATTGATACACCTACTCCGTTCACATGAAATAAATAGTAAGAGGGTCTCAGTAGCATGCACAGTAGCACAATTGATTAGCATGCACAGTGGCCTAGAAGCCTCTCACCAGTGATGTTACTGTCTGTGGTCATACATGAGTGAGTCTGCCAGCAACTTCCCTTATTTTCCTCCCATCATCATGCTGGTAGCTGTGATATAAGTGAAATATTCTTGATGTAAAACACTAATCATATAGATAAATCAATAAATAAAATGAAGAAATATTTTGCTATAAATATTGTATGTATTAAGCATTGAAACTGAATAGGATTGATTTTGGTAGTTAATGAGGAGGAAGTTGTATGAGCATGCAGTTTGATCACAAAGCTAGCTTGTTTGTTTCTCTTTTGTAGCTGTCACAGGGTGGTGTACCCAGACTCTCTTCCTCAAACCAGTGTGATTATCACCTTCTATAATGAGGCCAGGTCAGCACTGCTGCGAACAGTCGTCAGGTTAGTCTGTGGATTATGTACATGTATGAGTACACACTGGGCAGTGGGTACATTTTTGTAAACGATTGACATTTTTATTGTAATGAATATATTCTTTCTTAATGATTTTTTTCTTAATGAATATTTTTTCGTTGATGAGTGATGTTTAGAATTAAAATTTTTATTTTAATTGTAATTTTCACTTAAGTTCTGATAAATTTGCATGTGTGATTGATTGTGTGGCTTGCTGTTAACCCAGTAATGGTTTTACCTCTCTTTTTTAGTGTACTGAAGCGCAGTCCTTATAAACTTCTTAAAGAGATCATCCTCGTTGATGACTGCAGCACAAATGGTGAGACGAAAACAGAATAACGCATTGTCAAGTGCTCAGCATTTACAAAGTACTAGTTAAGTTGTACCTTTGAAAACACCAATCAAATAAATAAATACAAATTCAACAAATCCATAAAAAATAATTTTCATTTTCTTACCTAAACCTACACCATAGATTCCTTAGATTTTCTGTTGTGCATTGATAAATATCCTACAGATCCAAATATTACAGTGAAGCCTCGCTTAATCACTTTCACACACCCTAAATCGCCTAAAATTTGGCCCATAAAAGTGCATTTGTAGTGGCAAGTGAATGTCACAAAATATCGTTTTTGGTGCTAAAACTTACAACTTTATAGTGGAATATCCCATGTTCCAAGCAAACCTCAAAATAGCTTTCTAAAATCAATAAAACACTCAGAATCAGAAAAAATGGGCAAGTTAGTCGTGGAGGAAATTTATAGCCATTTAGGGTACATATATTAATTGTTTTGTCAGATGTTGAAAAGTTTGAATTGCTTCCTTGTTAAAGGTAACAATACAGTCAGCTGTCTAATGCATGTACCTGAGCAGTATTATTATTATTTGAATTTGCTCTTGCAGTGTATGGCATAGTTATGTAGACAGTATGAACTATATGTACATGTAGCATGACCAGTGAGTTCCTGTGGACCGTGGGTAATTAGGTGCCTGATTTTGAATCTGGGGGAAAAAAATCCAGTTCTGATGTACATGGATGTGCCTCACTGAGAAGGAGCTATTTCATATAATGATGAGGCCTCCGAGGTGGTTAGCACGCCAGCACGGCGCAATGACCCAGGAGCCTCTCACCCATATGGTCGCTCATGTTGGCTTCCTCTCCGGCCATATGTGGGAAGGTCTGGCAACAACCTCCAAATGGGCGTGGGTTTCATGCGGGCTTTGCCCGGTGTCCTCCCACCATAATGCTGATCGCTGTCATATAAGTGAAATATTCTTGAGTACTGTGTAAAACACCAAGGAAATAAATAAATAAATCAAATAATAATACTACTGTTACTAAGTCAACTGTGAAAGTGGAATCCTGTCTTTTACCCTGCCTTTTGCCTGTTGTCACCGTGTACAGAGTATGATGGCTCACTGCTCACAGTCTTCCCTAAGGTCAGGCTGGTTAGGAACATCCAGAGAGAAGGTAAATGTGACAGATTTATTAGTGAGAGTATTAATAACTAACGGTAGTACAAGGAGTGGAGACAGGGTTTTGTTGTGTCCTTTAGAAAGACTCTTGTAAAAAAAATCAAATGGCCCAAATTGGAATAAAAATGTACAATAATGTTCTGAATTGCTCATGACATTTTTATGATATTGCGTTTTGACATTGATTACTTTCACCTGAAGTATAGCATTTTTCCAGCTACACATTTTGCTTGATTCTGATTTATTCATCCACCTTATAAGGCCACCTAAGAGTTTTTTGCGAAGGTTGATAGTTTCTTATCAGGAAAACTTAAGTCTGGGCATCAAAAGCATCATTTTAAGGTCTCTAAGTGCTCTGCAATGGGCATTTTTACTTATTAAACTTAATGTTAAAGAATCAGTTGAAACCGGAACTTGGTGTTTTTACAAAACTCTAGTAGGCCCACTTGCTCTGAATAATACCTAATTTTTTATTTGGCAGTTGATCAATGTAAAAAAAATCAAATAAAGGATTCTACAAGAATTTCCGAGTTCAACACTGAGATTTGGTAGAAAGGCTCCATAATGATCTTTTTATTTGTAAAATGTGAGATCTGCGAGTGCCTGAATGTACAAGTGAAACTTGATTTATAATATAATAGTATTAGTATGCTATCTGTTGAAACTTAAATAAAAAGAAATATATTCTTGTCAATTTCTAAATCTGTGTGAGATACACATACACCACACACTTTGGTACATTAACGGTGGAGTTACACAAACAAGTTCTAGATTTATCTTGTGGCGCTGGGAAATCTTTCAGGCTGTGTTGATCCTCGGCAGACTTTTGCTCTGTGTGCAACCTGTGAGGTTTGTCGCTTGTAGGTCTGATCCGTGCCCGTGTGAAGGGAGCGGAGGTGGCCACGGGGAGGGTCCTGACTTTCCTGGACAGTCACTGTGAGGTCAACAAAGGCTGGCTGGAACCCCTGCTTCACCGACTCACTCAGGTCAGCAGCAGGGGACACCTGTTCAATACATATTTAGGCTTAATATAGTACAGCCATATTTTCCTCTTTAAAAAGGTGGCGCACGGTAAATTAGGACTTACGTGTATGTGTTATGAGCCTTTTGTTGCGTGACATGGAACATGTGTGCTATGATTTTCACCTGTCTACATATTCTACGCATTGTTATGTACTGTTAAAGCTATAACAGAACGTTCCGCATCACAAAAATGATGTAATATATCACATTTCAGTATTCTGTTGGTGTTCCATTCTTAATGTCAGTGATCAACTTAATACTAGCACAAAGTAAAAAGCAAAATTAGTGACACCATTCCTGTGTTAATGCTACATTGGTGTTGGACAAATGATCTTTAATGAATGTAAGACTGCACAAACACACCCAGCACTGCTGTCAATGGCTTATTGCCACCCCGGCCAAAACAGTCATTGAGAAAATTCCCTGTCCAAGACCAGGGTTGAACCAGCGCCTCATGTGCAAGTGGTTGTGGATTTGTACACCTTGCCACTGAGCAACATTTTTTTTTGATATTACATGTATGCTGCCGACATATGTGTGGACTTTGATATTACATGTATGCTGCCAACATGTGGACTTCGATATTACATGTATGCTGCTTACATGTAGACTTTCATATTACATGTATGCTGCTTACATATAGACTTGATATTAAATGTATCATTTTGTATGTTGCCAACATGTATACTTTGATATTACATGTGTGCTGCCAACATATGGAGTTTGATATTACATGTATCATTTTGTATGTTGCCAACATGTAGACTTTGATATTACATGTATGCTGCCAACATATAAACTTTGATATGACATGTGTGCTATCATTTTGTATACTGCCAACATATAGACTTGATATTACTTGTATGCTGCCAACATATGAACTTTAATATTACATGTATCATTATGTATGCTGCCAACATGTAGATTTTGATATTACGTGATTATCCTGCAGAATCCCAAAGCTGTGGTGAGCCCTGTGATAGATGTGATAGATGCTGGAAGCCTGAGCTACATAGCAGCTGCCAGTCATCTCCGTGGAGGTAATTAGGATCATTCGTGAGGTTTAATAGTGATAATTATTCTGTGCTGAGGTTATAAACAGGTTCTACTTAGCAAAATTTAACTATCATGTATATGTAACAGGACTAATTAACAGGACTAATTAATAACTAAATAAGAGGCAGAATTAATTATCCGTCTCTAAGGATCCCATATGTGCAGCTGTTTTAAAGTGATTTTATGTGGAAGTAAGAATTCATGTACCTGTGTATGTGACTCGATGAAGATAAATGTAGAAGTTGGAGTTAAAAAAATTAGAAATGTATGCATCAATAGCTGAATGTGATGTGTGAAAAAGCAAGTCATGAAGATGAAATATGATGAACTATAAAACAGCTGCATTTCTACAGGTTTTGACTGGAGCTTACACTTCAAATGGGAAGCGATGCCAGAAAGAGAGAAGAATGCTAGAAAGTCGCCCACAGAACCCGTCAGGTAAGATAAGTAAACAGAATAGCAGTCAAAATTGATGGCTGTAGAAGATTATCAAGTCAGGAATCATGATTTTCTGATGTACTTAGAATGCTTTAAAATTATACGTACATTACTACTGAAGTTGTATATTTAGTTGAGGTTTACTGTAATTCTGTTCAAGCCAACTGGTCATGTTGAAGACATAAGGACACCATTTGGTGAACTGTTCCATTTACCTCCCTTTAGAGAATCTTATAGAGGGGTAAAATAGGACACTTGTTCTTAAAAGGGAGAAAATAACCTTTTGTATTTTTTCCATGACAGTTTTTAAAACACACTGATTCTAAGGTCTAGGTTTATTCTTCTTCTTTTACCAATAGTACATGTATAGTCCACAAACTTTCTAACCATAATCTATGTGTGGATCATATTTATGGTTTCCCCAGCTGTAAGATGGGGTGATTTTGATGGAACTGCCAGCTGAGCTTGGTTGTCTCACTTGGCTTATTGATTGACATGTTGTAGAACTCCTGTGATTGCTGGTGGACTGTTTAGCATCTACAAGGACTGGTTCATCACCCTAGGGCAGTATGACACACAGATGGAGATATGGGGAGGGGAAAACTTGGGTAAACATGTGTAGGCTTCCTTGGGGCATTACACTGCAGTACTGTCCGTTTTTTTTTTTACGCATACTTCTGCTGGTGTTTTTAATTTTCATATTTATCCCACACATATATACATGAAGACCTGGATAAATATGGGTTGGCATATCAGTGAAATTGTATAGCAGTGGTATCTGTTATTTTACTAGTGTACATCTGCTGGTATCGTAATATTAGCACATGTATTACTTATCTCCGGTTTTTATAATACCACCTGTAATGATGGATTTTGTTTGATAAATATATCTGTGTTAAAATAAATAAATGAGATGTACATGTAGCAAGACCTTCCATATTATTTTATCCCAGAAGATGGAACTCAAATGATTTGGCACCTTTCCTAGTGAAACATCAAAATTTAATTAAAAATTTTCTTTTAGTTCTTACAAAATTATCAGTGTACTGCCCAATTATTATGGAGATCATTGTGTGTGATAATTGGATACAGATGCCAGAATGACTGAGGTCTTAACCTTTTAATCAGTGAGATTTTCATACTGTAGTTACTACATGTAACTAGCAGTTAAGCACCATGATAAACGTACCTTTTACGCTCATGAAAATTCTGTTACATTTATAATGATTGTGATGGAATGTTCTCGTATTTAGATAACATGAGAATAAGAATAATTTGTCTATATTTTTGAAATGGAATAATCAGTTCAAATAGAAATTTCATACATGGCTGTCATCTTTGTATGCATTTTAGGTGTTCAGCTTATTTAAACCAATTGTTACGTAGTAGTCTGTAGTCTCTTCAAGTATCAAGTACCTCCTTGTGCTTCCAGAGTTGTCTTTCCGGACTTGGTTGTGTGGAGGGAACATGGAGATCTTACCATGCAGTCACGTGGGTCATGTTTTCAGAAAGAGGCATCCCTACTCCTTCCCCCAGGGTAATGCCAATACTTACATCAGGTATGTATGCACATACTGAGCCTGATTGGTAGGATATGAAGTGGACAGATCGTAGATGTAGAATATCTAGGGTATGGATCTGTGACATCAAGAAGACATGTTAGTTTTACCTCACTTACTTCATGTTGGTTATGCTTATAAATGCATGTCATTAGTTGTTAAGTCATTATGCCTCCTGGGTGTTTGATCGGATTTTAATTGTAGCATGAAGGACAAAACTGTGACACACAAACACAAGTATAGATCACCTATAGCTGTATATAGTGTGTATATAAGAACAGCTGTGTGTATTAGGTGTTCTGATGTCTGTTCCATATTCCATATCAGTGATACTGTAAAACACCAATCAAATAAATAAATAAATATAACGTAGTAATATAAGGCATGGACTTTCTGTTGCGAGTATTCTTTGGCATTCTAAACTGCTTTAGTCGGTTGTTTCACATCTGATTGGAGTAGCTGAAACACCAGATCTTACAGTGAGCATGTCTGTATATGGGAAGGTCTGCCAGCAACCTGCGGATGGTCGTGGGTTTCCCCCGGGCTCTGCCTGGTTTCCTCCCACCATACTGCTGGTTGCTGTTGTATAAATGAATTATTCTTGAGTACGGCGTCAAACACCTACCAAATAAATGAATATAATGAGTATGTATAGTAAAAGTATATATAATGTGTATATATCATGACAGAAACACACGCAGGACAGCAGAAGTCTGGATGGATGATTACAAGAAGTTCTATTTCAGCTCCAGGAGAGGGGCTCGCTTTGGCCAGTTTGGAAAGTAAGTTTCATATCTTTAATGCTTTGTTATGGATACTTATTTGTATTAATGTATTAATTAATGTAAGTGTACTGTATTTGACTCGAAATTTCGAACATGACCAAGCTATTTTGTTTTGCTTGATTCTGAGAGTTTCATTCATCTTTATTTATAGAGAAACGTGTTAAGGTTTCTTGGAGATGCAGGATTAAGTTTGTGCCAGTTTTTTCGTACTTCATTCTGGCCTGTGATAACATGTTGTGTAAGGTGATGGTGTGATACCAGATTATTGGTCTATACATGAACTGGTCAAGAAAAATCATATGGTAGGATGGACAACAGAGAAGCTAGCTCAGTATAAGGGAAGCCTTATGTGGCTATTGTACGACTATCTCTTTAGTTTGATATTAATGTGAACATAAAGGATTACCAGAATCTCATATTTATTTATTTATTAGATCGGTGTTTTTCGCCTTACTCAAGAATATTTCACTTATACAACGACGGCCAACATTATGGAGGGAGGAAACCGGGCAGAGCCCAGGGGAAACCCATGACCATCTGCAGGTTGCTGACAAACCTTCCCACTTACATTCGGAGAGGAAGCCAGCATGAGCTGGACTTGAACTCACAGCGACGGCATAGAACCTCATATTTGTTTAGAATATATGTGTGTGCATGTGAACTGCATATCGTCTTTTGTTTGCTTCACTTCAACGTACGTTTTTAACATTTTCTGGATGATAGGATTTTGTCAACTTCCTATAAAAATTGCAAATCCTGTTTTAGCATCACAGAGAGGCTAGAGCTGAAGAAGAGGCTTGGCTGTAAACCATTCAAATGGTACCTGGAGAATGTTTACCCTGAGTTGACGTAAGCCTTGCCCCACCTACAGTGTCATTTTTTTATTTCCAGGTGACTCAAAGGAAGTCAGTATACAAGTATTCTTAAATGTACAGTGCCAAAAACCTTGATCTGAACGACACATTATTATTAGCTTCACAAATAGTCTTTATTTATTTTTTTATTGGACAGTGTATAGTTGTAATATAATGTCAGGAGATATTCACCTCCACATTTGGGAGCATTTGTCATGGTGATGAAATAACTCAGCAAAAGTAGTGATATGTTAAAAATGATGATAGGACATGGTGAATCTTGAATCATGAATACATCATGTTATCACAATTCAGTGAAAACTGTCGGCTTCTGATGAGGTAATCCTCCTTGGATAAATTCCTCCATTCACCGGGAAGGCAAGGAATACAGGCTTAAGCGTTGGATGTTTTTTGTGTTTACATAGAGTCACAGACACACATGCTGGAGGATAGCAATGCTTGTCAACAGTGTACAAGTCAATAACATTCCTTGTATTCGTTTTCAAAAGATTTCTACTGATTCAGCAGCTAACAACAACATGTGGTAAAGCTTCTTGTAACATCCTTTTGAGACAATTACATTGCCAGACCTTGCAAACTGAATCAAAAATGACAATCAAGCAGTTCACATAAGCAATTATTTCTCTCAGCTCATCCAACATCTGAAGCCGGACCCTGTACTCCTCTTCTGATCGTGTTAGTCATGACGGTTTCAATGGCAAAAGTGGCCCTGAACAAACAGCATGCATTGGCTGAAGTACCAGTGTTAATTCAAGGAAAGTTGTCCATAATGCTCTTCATTATAATAAAGTGTGTGGCGTCGGTATATAGCCTGATATTTGTCTTGAAGATGAATATTTCCACTCGCCCTTTGGGCTCGTGAAAGTACTGATCTTCTTGAAATATTATGCCGTACAACACACTGATATAACTTATAAAAACCAATTTTGGGGTTACACAGACCACCAATTTTAGAAGAGGCAGCCTCTGGTCAGATCCGTCAAGGTCACATGTGTCTGGACACGGAACTTAGTAAACCTCCTCAGCTAATAAGACTGAAACCCTGTGATTCAATCAGCAATACGCAGGTAAGCTGGAACACCCTTGATAACAAGACTGAAACTCTATGATACAATCAGCAATACATGGGTAAGCTGGAACATCCTCATTAACAAACACTGAAACTCTATGATACAATCAGCCATACACAGGTAAGCTGGAACATCCCAGTTAACCATACTGATACAATTAATCACAAGTAAGCTGGGACTCTTGTTAACAAGACTGTATGCCATTAGCAAAGTATCTACGAATGTGTATGTCACTATGATATGTCCCTTGTGGGTAACTATAATCTGTATCTGTTAATAAGCTGACGAGTTTTCTTTCCTATGAAGTCAGAGTTGGCTTTCCTATGAAGTCAGTCAGCTTTCCTATGAAGCCAGATTCAGCCAAAGCCGGATCTCCCAGTGATGTTAACAATATGGGCCCAGTTGTCCAAAAATGTATTAACATTAAGTTCTGAATTGACGTTAATCTGGACTGAAGTCTCATTATTTCTGTATTAGTCAAAGACTGGTGTTAAGTTTTATGGCTGGCCTTACTTTTAATGCTCTTTTGAACAACCAGCTCTTGATGCCACATATAAGTGAATATTAGTCAAAACCTGAGTCTATGACCATATGATGCTCTGTTACCAGGAATGGTCCTTCAAGACGTCTGGCTTTATTCTGAATAAGGGGATGTGTTTGACAGCTGATGAAGAAAATACTGATGGATATGTACAGCTGGATTTCTGTCATTACGATGAAACACAGGTCGGTAATAATGCAGAACAACACAGCATTTAGATAGGTGAAATACAGTCTCATTGTAGTGTTATAAGTTATGAAGTGTTTTAGAGTAATACATGTGAAAGGTTTAGGTCTTCTGTCATGGTTTAAAGGTGTGGAAATAAATTGATTTATTTGATTGATGTTTTATGCCATACTCAAGAATATTTCACTTATACAATGGCGGCCAGTATTATGGTGGCAGGAAACTGCCCGGAGGAAACTTCCAATCATCCATAGGTTGCTGTCTGATCTTCCCATGTATGGCCGTAGGGGAAGCCAGCATGAGCTGGACTTGAACTCTGTGACTGCTTTGGTGAGAGACTCCTGGGTGAGTGTTCCACGTTGGAATGCCACAGAGGCCCCATGAAATAAAATGAATTCCATTTTTAACAGAGACATTGTAAAACAGCGTGGAAATAGATAAAGTACATGAAGAAGTCATTTGTGTATTTGAAGTTATGACTATCTACATGATAAAAAGTTGTGATGAGTGAAATGTGAGGTCATCAGTTTTACTTTGAGCTCTCAGAAATGAGTGAATGACCTTTTTGACCCCTGTATGTATATACATAGCTCATTGGCTCAGTTGGTCAAACTGCTGTTCCTTGAAACCGATTGGCCCCTCACCATCAAAGTTGCAGGCTGCATGCCATAGGCCTTTTGCACATAGCGATAGTGGGCTAAGTTGGTTGTAACTGCCATGGCAACGTGTGTGTAGCGTGTGTAACCATGGTACTGGTCAGTAACTTGATCACTGTCGCATATGTGAAGAACAAAAGAAAAAAATTCTGGAGTACACTATCAAATGCCAGTCAGAAATAAATCTGTGAATACTTTCTGTTATAATGCCTATGACATAATACTTTGAGTTTTGCATTTCCTTTTTATTGTGTTTTGTTGATATACGGGAAATGTAGCCATTGATCTGAGGCCCAGTCATCATTTCACTGTAAACTTTCTAGTAATACACAGTATTACTACGGTACATTTTATGCTTAGATTTTGATGTAGATTTATTTTGTGTTGACAGAAGTGGTACAGGATAGGTAAGGCTCTGATCCATGTTGCTTCAAACATGTGTATGGACAGCCACAAGAGTGAGGTGTCCATTGTGCTGGCCAAGTGTGATGACCTGGACTATGACACCCAGCACTGGGAGTTCACAGAGGAGGATGTATCCTCACCTAAACCGGGAGGAGAGTGACTCAGGGGAAGTAACTACGTTCACGGAGGACTGCATCCTTTACAAAAACGTGCAACTACATGTACGTTGTGTTCTGCTTACAAAATGTTCACCCTTGAATTTTTTTTATCTGCACAGTTTATAGTCTACTTGAGTGATGCTTCCATTGCACAGCTGTCAAGATTATATCAATTTATATCATTATCTTCAAAGAAAGGTATGAGAAATGTGGTGGTAAAGACATACATAAACGAGATTGTACCAGGTAAGCCCCGTTTGTATCGAAATATTGTGATGCATATTGCAGCTGTGAAATCTGTACATCTTCTGGTATTCAGAGTATTAATCTGGCAAAGCTTTCTTCTGCCAGAACATTTATACAAATTACTTGTCTTCTGTGAATTTAGGATTAAGTGTGAGCGATTCAGAATCTCCATGTGTGGCCTTTGTATATATCAAAGTTTTCCTTTGTATATATCCAAATCTTGTCATGTTTTTGTGTTAAACTGGACTACATTTACCACTTTTATTCTGAAAACGGCATTTGGACTTGTTGGGCTCTTTAATTTATGGCACAGAAAACTCCCAAAGGAATATTTTTGGGGGAAGAACAGGGAGACTACTTGCAACTTTGATATGGAGAGAGCAATCTCACATGGTCACAATGTCATATACATTTTCCTCCCCTTTCTCACTAATACATGTTAAAACTGTTACTTTGTCTGTTACTTTGTACATGCACAATTTATGATCTAGTTACACCATGAAGGAAATTGATGGATTGTCCAGTTTTCCGTCTTGTTACTATTTGTTATGTTTTTATGAAGATATCATTGTTTACATACTAGTTTCAGAGTCTAGTGACCACCGAGTGCTGCTTTTAGCAAACACCATTGTATTGTTATTTGTTATTCTAGCATCTTATAGCCCATTTGTATACATATTACAGCATATGCTTTATCCTATCATATCATGTTTTCTTTTTACATTGTTTCTGAAGAGCACATTGTTTCAACCAAAGGCATGTCTTTTAATCAATATTTACGGCACATTATGTGTAACTTTATGTTACATTGTATATACTTACTCTATTTTTATGTATACATCGATTTTTTTTCTCATATATTTAAGGTAAATAATGTTCCACATGTATGTGAGACCCAACTGCATGGCTTGTTGTTTTATACTATACATGTAAATATTTATATTCATGACAATAACTCCCAAAAAGAAGTGTATAAAACCCGTCCTTTAAGAAACTTGTGGGTTTTTTTGGTGGGTGTTCTTTGTATTGATATGTATCTGGTTTTATCTCTGTGGAGAAGTCTAGTCTGAATGACTCTTTGTCAAAGCATATTATTTTTATCTAGTCATGAAATAGTCCACTGTAGTCCAACTTTTATATTTATCTTTCTTTTTGGAATTCTGTTTGCCAACATTTAGAGTTTAAGATAGATATGCGATATTGTGTTATACTGAAGTGCTTTTGGATGTTTAAACCATGGCACCGTAACACACAACAGTGCCAAACATGTGCACACATGACATTGCCAAACATGTGTGCACATGACAGTGTGAACACTTGCATACATGGCACAACTAAACTTTTGCATACCTGTGACAATATTAAACACAAGTTGCATGCACAAAACCTATATTCATGGTATATTTTGTTTAACAGAGGTACCATATTTAGCAATACTATAAATACTTATGCAATAGTATTTGTTTGTGCACTATTTTCCTGCTTCATTTTATTTTATATACATCTTATATACCTGTATTATATAATTATGCCAAATTATGCAATACTAGATCAGAAATACCTTGATCAGATTGTCATGACAACAGTTACATGTATGTTAGTTGCTAGTTTCACCAACCCTTAATATATCTAAAATACAAGACATTAACACTGACAACTGGCATGTTCAAATTTTTTGTTGTTGTTTCAGGACAGTGTTAATATGGGGTTGTGAAAAATTAAAAACCTGCTATGGTTTTTTAGGCAAAAATTTTGTTGTGACATTGGATGGGGGCTAAAGTGTGTGGATTACCTGTGGTCAGATAAGCCTACCAGTGATACATTCGACAGTACGGTGACAGAGAGGCCTGTCAGTGATACATGTACCAGTAACAGTAGGATGGACAGATAGGCCCACTGGTGATACACTTAACACTGAGGTGAACGTATAGGCCTAGCGGTGATACTATGGTCAGTATAATGTCAAAACTGGGTTGTGACTCTTAAGAGCTTCTTCTTCAGTGCTTGCACAAGGAATTAAGTGTAGATCCATAAGGGTAGTGTCAGAATAGGTAATGGACTTCTGGTAGTATATATGTACTTAACCATGTCTTGGTATATGTACATAGGCATAACTAATGTGGTCTTTTAATCCTTGTTGGCACTAGACAGCAAAACTTGCTGTTTGTGGTGTAAAAAAGGGTCATTTGTCCATCCAAACATCATTTTTTTTTTGCAGCCATAATTATTGGATTACCTCCGTTATTATGTTGCTCCCAAAGCATTTAGTGATTTACATCAACGGATCTTGTTTCAGAAAAAGAAAATTTAAGTAGTTTGTTCTGTACATTTTTGTGGAAGTCCATGTGGTTCCTTTCTGTGTACAAAAACATAACTTGGTGAAATGAAATGGAGAGGTGGCCTCGCACATTTGTAAGGGTTAATAAATGGGATAATACATGTAAATAAGATCTGTGAAAAATGACTATTTTCATGCACAAAAATAACTTAATAATGTGCTATATACACTAAATGACCTTAAATTTCGTCCATGACAGACTTGTCCATTTTTCTGACAGTTCTGTTGTGTTTGGAAAGGTGTTTGAGGTTTGCTTGGAACATGGGATGATATTCTACTGAAAAATTTTAAGCTTCAGCACCAAAAGTAATATTTTGTGACAACATATGCCCCTATAAATGCACTTTTGGAGGTGAAATTTAAGGTCATTTAGGACATATGGTTTTTTATTACAGATATAGATTCTTTTGGTGTTTTTCTTTCTGGGGTTATTACATCCCTTCCTAAAATCAAATTAAAATCAAAACAGGCAATAAGTACTGTTGCTGAATGTTTTAGGATTGATGAGAATGTGGTGGACAAGAAGCAGAATTAAAACCATCTGGCTCAGTTCTTCATAATGTTAAGATATTTTGCATTATAGTGACCTGTGTAATACCAAAAGTGTAATAAAAAATTTGTACTGTTTACCCAGGATATGTTAAAACATTTAAAAAGCTTATGTCATGAAATACTGAAAGCATATTATGATAATGCATGGCAAAAGATGCTCAATGGTCAAGATACCTCCAAAATGTGAGCAGATGGATGCATAATGTTTAACGGCATGTGAACTATATTTTCAGCCGAAATAAACAATGTTAGGAAAAAGTATGTAACAATGAGTTGAGTTGATTTTTTTTTAGATGTATTCTAGGTACTAAATTATTGACTTGGGGATAAATTCCAAAAAGCTCAAATTGCTTTCCACCATTATGTATTTTCAATATGGTATGCAACTTACCATGTAAAACAGCAGAAGGGCATGTTACAGTTCAAACAGCTCTACCGGGAGTACAAATTTGACTATACAATTGGACATAAACTTTTGTCATATCCAATCTTAATACCGGTTTTGTTCTCATACAAAATCAATTGGACTATATTCTGGAGTAAACTTAATACACTTTTGAAAATGGCCTCAGAAAATGAATCCAGACTCTGACTTGCAAGAAAGGAAGCTAGAACTGCTTGCCTGCATCATTAAAATTCATACTGTGTAGAAAAAGGGCCTGAATCAAAACCTCATAACCAGAAGCAACCTTTTGCCAAAGAATCAGTTTATAATTGTTGTTGGCATTAACCTATTCACAAAGGTACCTTGAGCTGTAACTATGGTGATGGTCATTATAAACCAGTATGAAAAACATTTACATTGTCAAACATGTACATTGGCTGGAAAATTGCTGATGTGGCCATTAAGCCATAATCATTCATTCATTCAAACATGGTAGTCATTAGTGGGTAGATTCAGGGGAAATAACTTATGTATGACTTCATGTGCTCTGTTACAGAAACAGCCTGGAGAAATGGAATGAAGTATGCAGTTTGTAAGGCAATTTATGCTGTTCACATAAGTGTAGGTGTCCCCCTAATTAGTCAAGTACAACACTAAGGCGCTTCCCTTCCATTCTCAGGAGTCCCGTGCTGTCATTGGTCTGGGAGAGGAGGGGCGGGGGACAGCAAATGGTTGATGACACTTTTTTATTTAGTTTTGCATGAAGTTCGCTTGATACCACGTACCTTCCACCAATGTGACATATGCCAAATGTCAGTGGTTTACTGACCTTAACAATAAATCAGTTTCAACCTCACAGATCATCAGGAACTCGTCACTAAATCAATCAATTTCACACAAGCACACCATGTAAACAGAGGCTGAAACAAGGGCATTTTAGGAGCCAAATGTTGCTAAATTTATGCACTTACTCCTTGAAAAGTTTGTGCTTTGTACTTAAGTACCATGCCGAAGTCATACCAGAGACAACACCCTACCGAGTGACATTACACTGGACATCAGGCCAACCAGTCCTCTTTCCTTGCTCTAACTCATCGATGCTGAGCTCCAAGCAAGGCGGCGACAAGTACCATTTTCAAAGTCTGTGATTTAATGTTTTAACCCCCAGTAAATGAAGAAAAAATTTAAATTTGCTGGCCAGCTCGCGTGTAGGAGACACATGAACGCAAAACTCCAGCTCAATACATAAAGTACTGCAATTGTGCATTTGGTAATTTACGGTAATTGATATGCACACAGAGCATCAGCGATAGGACATTCCCCTTGTGTCATTGTGCTTTATATGCATGTAAATCTTAAGGTCAATACATACTGTACTTTTTGAGATACCACTGCTAACATTTTGTATAACTTTGATTCTAATACACAATATACTAAGTCAGGAATTCGGTAATTTATATTTTATAGGTACACATCCAACCAACAATGGAATATTCCCCTCGCATTATTGTGCTCTTCATATTTGCAAATTCTGAGCTCAATACATCTCCATCCCTAACATTTATTCTGTACACATCGAATCAGCAATGGAATATCCCCCTTTTGTTATTGTGCTCTACATATGCGCAAACCCTGATTTCAACATCTCTAGTACTTTTTAAGATACCACCCCTAACATTTGTTCAAAGAGCTACTTTGGTGTCAAAAACATCTGTGTCTTAGAAGCAAAATAAATTGATAAAGACTGGGATAGTCTGAACTGATTTCCTAAATTGTGAAAATATTGCAGTGAATTAAAACCGATATTATACGTTTCGTAAGAGTATACGGAAACAAAATATTTCTGTCCCTTCCACTTTGCCTGGTGTGACGTCACCCACGAACACATGACGTCATCAATCGCTGATGTATATCCACAAATGACGCTGCCCTTTCAAACGTTCTTGACGTCATCCCAGCATAAATGCCTTACTCAACGTCACATCTGCCTGATCCGACGTCATACAGGGAATATTATTATGTCACATCAGGAAAATTTTACGGACACTGCCGAAGATTTTGTTTTTCAAGGAATCTTCAGTTATATGGGTTAAATAGTGTTATTCATCAAAATCCTATTGAAACATAGTGTTAGGCATACTCTGTAGGATTTCTTTCATATCACTTTAATATTTCTACACAATTTGTATTCTGACCAGAGTGACACTTTAACATTGATTTCCCTGTTATTGGACGTCGACGCTCAGGGTACATTATAAGCTACGCCTATATTTTGTACCGGCGAGCAAAAAATCATTATTCAAAACCAAAATTACTTGGCTTTAGAGAAAACTTTTATTTCAGTGTTGGAAAATTAGCTTCATGTTCAAAGTCAGACCATATAACTGCTTTCATTAAAACAAAGCCATGCACAAACCAATACTACAGACTGTCATAATTTAATTTTCATATAAATATTTATTTATTTATTCTTTCATGCGCTAACACACTTTGATGTGTAAACAAATTTTGAATATGTGACAGGTTTTCTTTTTGAGTTTAAATACAGAATTGTAAATCATGTGTAGGGTGAGAGCAATGAAGACTCAAAATACCTTGTCAGATATCGAAAGTGATAACCAGATCTACCTGACTGTATCAGTAGACTGTACCATCTTTGTACAGGCAGCCTCATTATCTCACATATATACAAGTATATATATATACAAACATTTCTCAGATGTATTATAAACAAGATTTCAGGTAAATTCAAAATGAATATATGAATATATATATATATATATGGTAGTTACCATGGCAAACACAGAGAGGTCTGAAAAAGTGTCTCTGTATCTATGTATCCACCAAAAATGAAAACAGCATATATAAAATGACTGGAGTTGAAGCCTGAACACAAAGTAATAAAAGTACATACTTATACAGTAGATAAAGGGAAAATTGCATTTTGGTTACCATGACAAATGTGGTAATGGACAAAGGTGAGGCGTGCCACATTATGGGGAAGTCACAAAACTCCTACCTGCCTGTAAGAAGAGAACTCATCTGTTCTTTCCTTTATTACGTCACAATTATTGGTATATGTGTGTTCATAAAACATATATGAAATACACACGCACTGCAATGTCACTGAAGAAAACAATGTGTTCTGCTGTCAATTGGACCTTCTGTGTGGCTCATCCTAAAGTCTCCCATTATCTCTTCATCTTTTTATCCACAAGAAAATTAAAACAGCACATGCAAAACACTTGGACATAAAGTCTGTCAACAGATAATGTCGCACATTTGAATATAAGAAAACAACAAAAGCTGAATCTGTTAACATGCAGAGTTAAGTAGATTAAGTGTGGGGATTAACTTTCCAGATGCATCCAGGTGCATCTGACTAATCAGTCAGTGTTTGTAACTAAAGAACAAGTTTATACCTGAAACCAGCAACTGTTACTAATACTTAAGTAAACAAACAATGTAAGTATAAATATGATTGTTTCTCAAGTAGAGAGGGGAAGGAAAATGGGTTTGGGGGTTGACCTGTAAGGACCTCAGAGTCTGGTCACTCCCATGTTGTTATGTGTAATAAATGCCTGTTGTTAACTGAGAATGCCTTGGAGAGTTTTCCTACCTATGTTAGACATGCAATGAAGACAAATGACGGTGACCATCCCGTTCACAATTTTATTTAAGACCCTAACCTGGTCCTAATATTCCTACTGTACATTCCACTCATCCAATATACACAACCCTAAACTATCCTTTGTTAACCATGACATGAATCACCCTTGTCTTTTATATTTGTACATTAACACCTATATACATGTAGTTCTCCATTTAACTGGCACATTTCATTTTAATTTTTAACTAATTCTAATTTGTTGGTACATCTTTTGAACATACAACAGAAATGCAAAAGAAAATCAATCTTTCCCACGAAACAACCAGTAATTTCTTGGAGGCAAGAGGATAATGGCAATGACATTGATTACAAATGGATGATGTTGTGGTTTATCAATAAAATGTGGCATAACAGCTAAGTTTGTCTCATAAAATGTACATAATAATTGTGCCAGGCGAATCATCATTCATTTATCTGATTGGTGTTTCATGTTAAATATTTGTATTTTAACAATGGCAGTATTAAACTTTACTGTTTGGAGAAACCTCGACATAGCCTGAAGAATTCCACTGTACCTACTTTTATTTTTCTCTTTTTCTTAATATGGTATCAGGTACTCAGGTAAGAAGTTATGCTGGCATTCAATATTACTTGTGGTGGAAAATGGGGTGCCTAATGTAAACCACCGTCCAATGTCAAATTGCTGATGAACTTTCCCATGTGACCCAAAGATATGCACACCTTATTGATGAAAGTCCAAATGATCTTCAACGAATGTAACACTATGCAAACTGACACAAACATTGTTGACCACATGTCTTCACCAATAAAAAACAATAAAAAGACATACTAACCACCAGTACTGGGTTAAAATGCACAGCTCATTGGTTGTATTAGCTTGTGGTTTTCCAGAAATAGGACCATTATACCAATGTGCTAATGAACATCTTCCTAGACTTCATGTAACACCACATGTATTTCTACTACACTAGATAAAATGTGTAAATGTGTTGGCATGAACCCCCCCAACCCCCCATAATACAAAAAAACAAAGAGAACTATCGTCCTTTTGTTAAGGTGTTGGTCACTTCCATGTTTACTGTATAAACTCTATTGCACTGGATTAAGATGACCAAATGGGGGTAGAGTGAGGATGCACAGACATGTATGTATGAGGAAAAGTTTGATAATAACATATTTATTTATTTTACACTCACCCACACCACAGCGGACAGGTTTATGGGTAATGGAGCGAGCAGAGCATGGATAACACCAAAATGGCCGCTGCTCCAAGAACAAAAAATACCCACATGATCAGTGCAGGTCAGTTATACAGAAGGGCCTGGCTTGGGGAATTATATAGCAGGTCTTAACAATGACATACAGATGAAACTGCTAAGGTTGTTTGTGTACAGTTGTATGTACAGCAATGTATTTGTCTTTCTCTGTGCGAAAGCTTGTGTAGGAGGAGCTAACGATGACAGAAAGATGAATCTGCTAAGGTTGTTTGTGTACAGCTGTATGTACAGCAATGTATTTGTCTTTCTCTGTATGAGGACTTGTGTAGGAGGAGCTAACGATGATGGACAGATGAATCTGCTACGGTTGTTTGTGTACAGCTGTATGTACAGCAATGTATTTGTCTTTCTTTGTAAGAGGACTTGTGTAGGAGGAGTTAACGATGACGGACAGATGAAACAAGGATGCCATCAACTCCTGTCTACATCTCCTGTCCCAGCTTGGAGAGCTGAAATCAAAGGCATGTTTTGTTTGAGAAGTGACAGGTCAATGATGGGTACAGTCTTTTTCTTTTCTTTACTCTTGTGTGTATTTAAATTTACCAGCTGTAATCATCTGGCTATTATAAAAGCTTACATCTACACTTTTTTTTTCATTTATACAGGATATATCCTGATTCTTTAACCTTTTTAACTGCCTCTGCAACCAATATTTTGAAACATTCTGAGAGAACTATGGAATGCAGAAAAATAATTTGCACAGTTCTTTGAAGATTGCATCTTTAATGACATGAACAAAATCAATTTTAGCATCATTTTCATAATAATTGTACGCAAAAATTCCACTGAAAAAAGTACTTTAGTGGTTGAAAAGGTTGAAGGTTTACAGTGTTTATTTGGCAGTGAAATGGAATGAAATACCTTTCTCGAGCATTATTTGAATGCTTAACATTTGCTGACCATTGTTCCTCTCATTGTTAATCCAAACATAACACTGTAATAGGCCTTAATCAGTTGTCCAAACATATATCGTGACAAAACATTCACAATCCCAAACTGTCTCACTTCTGATACACTTTACAAGCTCTCGAAGACTTACCTGCTTGAGGAACTGGTTGGCGTTCACCAGGTCACTACAACCATATACTACTCTCTTTGGAATTGTGCTGGACTTGCTCTGAAAACATAAAGTTAAAGTACAGAACAATGGTATAAGGACAAAGTGATGACCTGTCTGAGTGTGCTAGGGACTAGTTATCCAATCAAAAGGAGACATTCTGGAAAAATGTCCATTGTAACCTGAATATGCGGTATCTGATTGGTTTTTAAATCTGTAGATCATGTATCTGTCTAGCAGCAGATAGATAAATCATTCTCCTGATTTCAAAATTAGTCACTTTACACAAGGATGCTCTATGTTTAATATCAGCTAATCAAGTGTCAATTCCTTATCCCTTTGAAGCCTTAGTCATAACAGGGATACCTACAAACCAGACTGTGCCATGTACTGAGGAGAAAGCCTAGTTTCCAAAATACCTAATACCAGCACATCTCAGCGCAAAGTCTCCCCAAATAGAGAAATCTGTCAAACAGAGCTGCCTTACAGTCATAATTTGGCCATATGCATGTACTCCCACAAGTTACTAAGGGGATTAAACACATATGGTATACTGGTGTGTCATACTCACTGATTACCACCAGAATCCTGGAGGGAACTCACATGATATGCTAATGGCTTCATAGCAGAATTTATAATTTAATAACAGCGGCAGCGTGCTGCATGAAAAAAAAAACACTTGTATGAACAACATATTCTGTAGGGAGAAATTCGGTACATGTAGTTATCTCTGGGCACTCCAGTTTCCTCCACCCGGAAATCTTATCACCCCGCCACCATATGAGTGAACTCGTCTGGAAGTCGGGGTGTAACTATGATGTGATGTAGAACAGGTAAACCACCAGGATTTTCCGCTCTTAAGACCTGAGCAGTTAACTGATCCCGCTGCCATATGAGTGAACTCCTGTCTGGAGGTCGGGGTGTAACTATGATGTGATGCAGAACAGGTAAAACATCAGGACTTTCCTCTCTTAACACCTGAGCAGTTAACTGATCCCTCATTACCAGTCACCTACCCATCATCTATTGTGACTTATCAAAGAGGGTATGGGCAGTGTGACCACCAATCTAAGTACACAGCTAACACTTAATTTCTGAGACAACAAGCAAGTCTGACTTCATTCAAAATCTATAAGTTCACTGCAGTGTTTTGTTCTCATTCCACGTTGTTCATATTGAAAGACAATTAACCATACCTACACTTAATACATGAACACATGGATGTCTAACATTTTAACTGAAATGACTTATTTTCCACTTCCAACTTTTCGAGACTGTATTATCAGAATCTATCCTTGGTACACAGAACAGAGCTAGGGCTGATTTTATATTTAGACATTTGACTGGAGCTTCATGCTTTACTCTGGCTTAACAATATACATGATAGAAACCACCTCCCTTTGCCAGCTGTCCAACATGAAACAGCTGAAGAGCCAGCAAGCTCTCGACGCAAATACATTACCACAATGATCAAGTGCCATAAACGACCCAAATTTCACCCACAATTAAGTTGCACATTTTACCTGATTTTGAGGGTTCTGTTGATCTTAGCAAAGGTGTTGTGAGGTTTGAATGATATTTTGCTCGAAAAATGTATTTATTTATTTACTTGATTGTAGTTTTACGCCATGCTCAAGAATATTTCACTTATACGATGGTAGCTAGTATTATGGTGGGAGGAAAAACCACGGCGAAACCCATGACCATCTGGCAAACTTGTCATGTGTGGTCAAAAAGGAAGTCAGCATGAAATAGACTTGATAAACTTATATGATTGTATTGGTGGGAGGCTCCTCTCCCTAGCAGGCTAACCACTTAACTACAAAGGTCCCTGGAAAAATGTACGCCATTTTATAACCTTTACTTGCTCTAAAAATGCTTCCCTTGGTGCCTCTTCATACTAACCTTAGCATAATCCACCAGGTTCTGGTACTCAATGTAGTTACCTCCACCAACCATGAACACAATTGCCTGCAGGAAAAGATGATGTTATGGTCAGAAAGTGAATCTTCAATTCTGGCATGAATTTCTGTGAAGCATATGTACATGTACGTCTTTGTGTTACAGTAAATATTCTGACAGTAGGACTGTCGGGCCACAACGGGGCAATTTAGACAGCTTCTAATGAGAGGCTCACATCCACTAGTGGGGAATGCGGTGTTTTAATTTTTTACTTACTGCTAGAACCAACAACTACATGTACGTGTACATAAACTTCCTCAGTAGGGGAGTTTCAAGTTGGAAATCTGTTGTCATCAAAGGTGAAAACAGTCCTACTATGTCATTTGACTGGTGAAAAATGTCAGGCAACCTTTGTTAAAAATTTGCTTACTGATCACCTCTCTCATCCTTTTCCATAGGCACAAATGACACCTCTTTCCAACAGAAACGTTCACCTCTCTCACCCTTTTCCACGGGCACAAATGACACCTCTTTCCAACAGAAACGTTCACCTCTCTCACCCTTTTCCACGGGCACAAATGACACCTCTTTCCAACAGAAACGTTCACCTCTCTCACCCTTTTCCACGGGCACAAATGACACCTCTTTCCAACAGAAACGTTCACCTCTCTCACCCTTTTCCACAGGCACAAATGACACCTCTTTCCAACAGAAACGTTCACCTCTCTCACCCTTTTCCACAGGCACAAATGACACCTCTTTCCCATAGAAACGTTCACCTCTCTCACCCTTTTCCACGGGCACAAATGACACCTCTTTCCAACAGAAACGTTCACCTCTCTCACCCTTTTCCACGGGCACAAATGACACCTCTTTCCAACAGAAACGTTCACCTGTCTCACCCTTTTCCACAGGCACAAATGACACCTCTTTCCAATAGAAACGTTCACCTCTCTCACCCTTTTCCACAGGCACAAATGACACCTCTTTCCCACAGAAACGTTCACCTGTCTCACCCTTTTCCACAGGAACAAATGACACCTCTTTCCAATAGAAACGTTCACCTGTCTCACCCTTTTCCACAGGCACAAATGACACCTCTTTCCAATAGAAACGTTCACCTCTCTCACCCTTTTCCACAGGCACAAATGACACCTCTTTCCCATAGAAACGTTCACCTCTCTCACCCTTTTCCACGGGCACAAATGACACCTCTTTCCAACAGAAACGTTCACCTCTCTCACCCTTTTCCACGGGCACAAATGACACCTCTTTCCAACAGAAACGTTCACCTCTCTCACCCTTTTCCACGGGCTCAAATGACACCTCTTTCCCATAGAAACGTTCACCTCTCTCACCCTTTTCCACGGGCACAAATGACACCTCTTTCCCATAGAAACGTTCACCTCTCTCACCCTTTTCCACGGGCACAAATGACACCTCTTTCCCATAGAAACGTTCACCTCTCTCACCCTTTTCCACGGGCACAAATGACACCTCTTTCCCATAGAAACGTTCACCTCTCTCACCCTTTTCCACGGGCACAAATGACACCTCTTTCCAATAGAAACGTTCACCTCTCTCACCCTTTTCCACGGGCACAAATGACACCTCTTTCCCACAGAAACGTTCACCTCTCTCACCCTTTTCCACAGGCACAAATGACACCTCTTTCCAACAGAAACGTTCACCTCTCTCACCCTTTTCCACAGGCACAAATGACACCTCTTTCCAATAGAAACGTTCACCTCTCTCACCCTTTTCCACAGGCACAAATGACACCTCTTTCCCATAGAAACGTTCACCTCTCTCACCCTTTTCCACGGGCTCAAATGACACCTCTTTCCCATAGAAACGTTCACCTCTCTCACCCTTTTCCACGGGCACAAATGACACCTCTTTCCATAGAAACGTTCACCTCTCTCACCCTTTTCCACGGGCACAAATGACACCTCTTTCCCATAGAAACGTTCACCTCTCTCACCCTTTTCCACGGGCACAAATGACACCTCTTTCCCATAGAAACGTTCACCTCTCTCACCCTTTTCCACGGGCACAAATGACACCTCTTTCCAATAGAAACGTTCACCTCTCTCACCCTTTTCCACGGGCACAAATGACACCTCTTTCCCATAGAAACGTTCACCTCTCTCACCCTTTTCCACGGGCACAAATGACACCTCTTTCCAATAGAAACGTTCACCTCTCTCACCCTTTTCCACAGGCACAAATGACACCTCTTTCCCATAGAAACGTTCACCTCTCTCACCCTTTTCCACAGGCACAAATGACACCTCTTTCCAACAGCTTTCCAATTCAGCTTCTGAATTTTTCCATCATTAGTCCACTCAAACTTTTTCTACCTTCAACAATATAAGAATTTGAACTCCCAACTCTAATACTGGCCTGCTCAATTCCTACTGAAGTACATGTACAGATTTATAAAGATAAAATAACAGTTTTAAAATTTTTGTATCAAATGTATCTAGATACCAAACCAAACATCAGACTTGTATGTATGTGAAGTCTCTAAAACTTGCCTTCCGTACACATATGTAGGATGACCAGAGGGTTACATTGCTGCTTATACTTACTTCCTGGAAAGGTGTTTTGTTTCTTGGAATAGATGAGCTGTTGAATCAAAGAATCAAGAATAATGAGTTGCCAAATAAAGTCATACCTTACATGTACAATTGCTTTTACCCATCAAACCAGAACATTTAACACTGCGTGGCAAAACCATTATAGTTTCTATTAAATCCAACCAATGCAGTAAATGACCCAAAATTTAGCCCATTACGAAGTTGCACATTTTGCCCTATTCTGAGGGTTCTATTGACCTTAGAGAGGAGCTCTGGAGATTAGGAAATATGATGTCTTACTGGGAATATGTAAATTTCAGCATGTAAGGTAATATTTTATGACATTAATGCACTGATTTGGCCAAATTTAATGACATTTAGTGTAATCCCTATGTACTGTAGTATTTGAGCATTTTGTCAGCCTGTATCATGGATTTAGGAAGTGATATTATTACACCACTGTAATGGGTTATGGGTACATGTATATACATTTCCCTTGAGAATCTGTACCACTACTGCTATCCATTCAATGGACACAAATGTGGCTGTCAGACTTTGACAGAAAAGTCAAAGTTTTTACGTTGCCATTTCGCTGACATTGACTGTTGTGTGTAAAGTCTTGAAGATGCAAACCTGTCTCCACGTAGTAATTTGGGGTCAAAGTACTTGTAGTCCTCAACATCTTGGTGAGATTTAAACTCCATCAAAGCGTCCACAATGCGTGTGGCTGGTAATTTCTAAAAGGAAGAAAAAGAGCATTATAATCAATCCTACTTTACTTCTGACATCCAATGATGGATGAGTTCACATTTGGGCAAATTCTGAAACTGTAAATAAGTGTAAATCATTCAAATACTGGGTTTTCCAGTTATCACATTACAACAACAAAGTCACATAAAGTAGGCCATGTCTATAAACTGCCTGACGAATCAACATCAGACTGTTTATATATGTGTGATAGTTATTCATGCCTCTTGTATTAAATGAAGTCATTTTGCTTGTGATAAAGTGTAAACATAAGGAAATTGTGAGGGCAGTCTTTGCTAAGTCCAGTGACATGCCAGGTCAATTGGCAGCCAAGGCAAGAAAATAAACACTAACATCACAAAGTTTCTCTATGGCTACGAACTTCTGATTTATTTTATCGACATTTTGATATACATGCCTGATAATTTAGACTGTACCTCGGAACATAGGTGAAAATAAATCAGAAGTTGTCATTCATATAGAAACTTTGTGATGTTACTCTGTCAACTTCTATATGCCTCTTAAGGAAGAAAATAAACACTGAGTCACAGTATTATGAAACACTCTCACAAGACAACAAAGCTTTGTTGGTAATTTACAAAGAAACCTATGACTGGTATTTTGTAGGATTTTGTATCAGTACTAAACTCATTTGATTAGGCTGTAAAACTGGCAAAACAACAACAACCTTTGATCGCAAGCTTGAGAAAAAGGCTCGACAGATTACAAAAAAACTCAACTATTGAAAAACAAAAGGCGTAATGAGTTTTGGAGAGGTCAGAAGTTTTGATCAGTTCAGGGCAGTGTGACACTTGACAGATCAAGAAAGTTACCTTTCTGGTTTTACCTACATCAGTGCAAATACTCATGACTACAGGTGACCCATTCATCTCTGCCGCATAATATTTTGCAGGACATTTTGGGAGAACTAGCGTAGAAGTTTTTATGTACAAATCGTGTCAGAAGATCATGATCAGAAATAAAGGCAATAAAGCAGAAAAATGAACAGTTGTTTATGAACACTTTTTTTAAATACTACTTTATTATGCATTTATCTATTGTCTTAAGTGACATTTTACAGCAGAGTATTTTCTTGGATTGTGAAGTAAAATTTAAAACAAAATCAAATGTTATTTCTTAAAAATAGTCTAAATCTTTCAATTTTAAATTATGATTTGTATTTTACATTGTATATCATCTCTCACAGTATGTGTGGTTGCACTACACACATCCATACGCAATATCCTTGTGCTGAAAGTCTGACAAACCTGAATTCTTCAACCTTTTCAACCAATATTTTGAACCTTTCTGAGGGAACTAAGGGATCTAGAGAAACATTTCCTACTGTTTATGATGGTTCCAACTTCAATGACACAATCATTTCTAGAGTTATTTTCATAATAATGTTATGCATAAATTCCACTGGGAAAAGGTTCTTTAGTGGTTGAAAAGGTTGAAGATGTACAGTACACAAGAGGCTGTATATGAAGTGTACAGGTGGTGTTTGATAACTAGGCCAGAACTGCACCTACATGTTTCTTGACTACCAGGTTCTTCACCCCCTCCATCACAAACTGAGAACCCTGGGACACAAGCTTGGAGAACATGCTGAAACAGAGAGGAGAACAAAATAAGAGATCTGATACGGAAAATATCTAAGTGTGAAAAGCACACAGGAAATAGCAAATCAAAAAGGCTTATCATCTTTGAGGCAGACACTCCGACCATTAGGCCAGTGAAGCTGTCATAGTCGGAATAGCGTGCATTGAAAAAACAAAAATAAAGAAAACCTGACAAATTTCACCCGGTTCCTGTTCTTTTTCATTCAGGGTCAAATCTTGGAACCTTCTAGCATGATTCACAAAAGTTGTTTAAATGACAATGACTGTGCCACCTCCTGTGTACTGACTTGGCATGGCAGCCATCTTCGCATAAACCTGGCAATTTTCGCCAGGTTTTTGTTCTTTTTCACCTAGGGTCAAATCTTTGGAATCTTCCAGTGAAATACAACTGTATTCTGAGACGTGCATGATTCACAGTTGCTTACCTGACAGTGGTTGTGCCACCTCCTGTGTACTGACTCGGCATGGCAGCCATTTTGGCGTAAGCCCTTCAAGAACGAAAAAATTTTGTTAACAATCCAGGTTTCCACTTATGGTTTTAATACAGTAGTTCAAATCATGTCATGCAAGTTTATTGTTCTGTAAACCAACATGATTTGATTTGATAGAGACATTTGCACACATACATATTGAATTTGTGCATTAAAAGTGAAGTTGTCTTGAAAAATCCACGTTTTACACCTGACAACATTCAATCGCCATGAGCAGCATTACATGTATGAGGTAACAATAATTTTGTTCTGACTACGCTGATGACAATGTGTATGATGATGAGTACCTCCATCTCCTGATGTACTGTATGGGCGTGACATCGCAGTTAGCTCCCTGTAAAGCCACGCAGTACTGGTCCATCTCAGCCTGAAACAACGGCACAGATATCATTACACAGGCCTGCTATGCAAAATCATCTCCACTAAAGTCATCAACATCATCTTACTTACGATCAATAACACCAATTTTGTTGTCATGTAGTATTTATAATGATTATTATTATTATCGACAGCTATATATATTTATCCCCCAAAATAGGGGATATTCTATATACTAAAATGAACCACAGTCATTTAACGTTCAACACCAGTTTATAAACAACGCTGAGATACCTAATGAAGGATATGACAATGTTAGCCATTGTTTAATCATTCAAATGTATAGAAAATGACAGACAAGTTTGAATGCAAATTTCAAAATGCACCCCAGCTAGAATCTGCCGTGTATTGAATGTGTAATGATGTTCATAATGAGATGTCCTCAGCAGTCTAACTGCATTCATTACTCATTCGCATCTATGCAAATATATTTTTGAGAACTTGCAAATGCAATGGAATATCCCCTACAGTGTACTTGCTTTGAAGAGTATATACTAGTATGTACTGGTACTATGTGTGTACTTATGTTACATATGCTCAGGTGGGTACTTGTGCGTACCAGTTGAATTTGAAAATGGCAGTAAACCTTAAAGGAGAAGAAAATTTAAATATCAGTCAAATACCACTGAAAATAGTATGCTTTTCCTGCCAAAAAAGAAACCTGTCCCATACATGTAGTTCACAGTTGTCTGTATAATGAAACCTTACTTCATCTTTTAGCTTTCTTTTACTTTATTGTAAACTTATCTTTTAAGAAAAGTTCATGTAGAAAGTTTTATGAAACAGCATGAGCTCCAAAAGTGCCAGTGTGTCTATCACTGGCGAGCTATTTTAAATCAATAGGGATAAGCAAGTAGTAGTCAGCAGCAAATTCCACGATCGATTTTCACTTATTTTCAAAAAAATAACTGAAGTGTAAAATAAGCAAAACCATGTGGAAGTGTAACATGGCGTGAATTTCTGAACAAACACACCTGGTGTAACAGCTTGAATGATAAAGTAAATTGAAGGTTTAGGATGCACATTGTTGACCCACAGACACAGGTAGTTAAGTCCATGATAAATCAGAAAGTACTGAGGAGTTTAAGAATGTAGCCATATGGTGAAGCCAGCAGAGTGTGAATCCACGCCACAGGGCTCGCCGGGTGGGTGACAGAGTACGCTTCATACCAACACATGGACGACTCAGCGTAACTGACAGGTGAAATTGTCTGTCCACTTTAATGTGTGGTCATTTAACACATTTTAGCATTTCTCTTACATCTATCAAGTCAGATGAATAGATCAAAGACAGACACTGTATTATCTCTGTTAAACTCGGGAAGGGTTTCTTTTTGGGCAGTAAACTGCTGGGCACAGGGACAGCACTGTTCTTAACATTAACATAGCAGCCTGAGAATGACAGCCAATTGACAATAAAACCACACTAGTCATTAGGTAAATCCCTGAAGCTTGCTTGGTTAAGTGAATGGGTGCAGGGAAGAGTTAAGGAATACCGCCCTCCCCTTTCTACCCAGGTGACAGGCTCTTTCTGACCTGACATAGTCAGTACAACCTGTGAGTGTCAAGGGTTTACAGACACACACAGGTACAGTATCGCACATGTAATACTAAGACACTTCAAAGCCGGGCACAGAACAATGCAAAGAAATGCTAAGCGGTGGGATAATTACAAACATTTTTTTCTTTTGTATTCCATTTCATGCTGTATTGTTGTAGAGAACTCAAGAAAATAACAAATTGTTAAATTTTAATGAATTCTCCTCCTGAAGTGAAAATGTTAAATTTCAATTTCAATGTCACTGATGGCATGCAATTCTTTGGCATTAAAAACATTGTCCTTCTTTTATGCAAACAATTAGTTGAAATTATTCTGTTTTTTTTTTCATTTAAAGAAATGAAACCGAGAGAATTTATATGTTAGACTCAGTCTTCAGTCTCGTAGTAAAGCAGCTCTCTTGAGCAGAAAAATTGTTAAATCAACGTTCCACAATGGAATACTATCTGTGTAATACATTAAGATTGTACGGCCTTAACACACACGATCTTCTATCCTTTGAGCATTAATACGTTCCAAACCTAGATGTCAAATGTTACATCACTTCCCTGCAGTTCTAAATAGCTGTAGTTGTACAACAATAGCCTGCTCAGCATATCACGCAAAAAAAAAAAAAAAAAAAAAAAAAAAAGGGCGGAAAACAAGCATGCATTCATGGTACCAAAACTTCAAAGACATTCATGGAGAAGAATGAAGACAAAAAATTCCCACTACAAATCTCTTAACGTAAGTTACCTGGAGGTATGCTGCCCAGGTCTAATTGACATGACTGATAATAGAGAGTTCAGAAGGAGCTCATTAACACCATATATTATCCATGGTGCGCGCTGACTCTTTTGCTTTACAACAGTGAAGGTCATTAAAGGATTACGTTGAACGTGCTGCTGCATGGAACAAGCACCTAAAAGAAGAGCTGGCAAAAAACTTCAAAGACATGTCAACAGCTGATGGATCATATTTCTGATTTATTGTTCAGACTCTACAAAGGTACTCGACCATGCAAAAAAGGATGTTCCTAAAGAGAACTTGGTTTCTGCCTGAACTGTTACATCTATAAACTTAGGCTTAGGAGGTGAACATATCTGAGAAGTCTTATAGCCTGATTTAATATTCATGCCACTATGGCGTCCAATTCCACAAAACCATAACTATACTGTTGGTACTGGATATTTGAATTGTGACAGATTTCATTCAGATTTATTTATTTATTTCATTAGTGTTTTATGCCGTACTCAAGAATATTTCACTTATACTACGGCAGCCAGCATTATGGTGAGCAGAAACTGGTCAGAGCCAGGGGGAAGCCCACAACCATCCGTAGGAAACACATCTATCTACAATGTACTTGGATTAATATAAATGAGGGGGTTAAATCTAATTTCAAAGTGTGAAAAAAACATAGTGACTTTGTGCTGCCATTCATCAATCCATTCACATCACTCACCCATCCAAATCATTCACCCATCTACATCACTCATCCATCCACATCATTTGACCATCCAAATCATTATATTACTTTGTACTGCACACAGAAGGCCAAGGCACGTTTGACCTATCACCTAATGCTGAGCATCAAGGGCAGAACTTCAGACACTCTGACCCCTCAGCAAGAGCAATACCCCTCAGCTAAAGCACTCCCCCCTTAGCCACACCACTACCCCTCAGCCAGAGCACTGCCCCTCAGCCACACCACTACCCCTCAGCCAGAGCACTGCCCCCCAGCCACACCACTACCCCTCAGCCAGAGCACTGCCCCTCAGCCACACCACTACCCCTCAGCCAGAGCACTGACCCTCAGCCACACCACTACCCCTCAGCCAGAGCACTGCCCGCATACATGTGTACATGATCATCTTGGTGCATCATTGAACACTAAATACTGAATTACCTCTAAAAGAAGATGTTAAACAAAAACTTGTAGAAGCAGTTTTTCCTTAGCAGATAAATGAGGCTTCCTTCAGCAGATAGACGAGGTGAGGATATAGGTGCTGAATATCCAGGAACTGGGATTGATTAATGCTAGTATGGAGAATTATGCCCACTCAGGCATCCCCTGTCACACAACAGCTGCCACAGCCCTAACAAAGTCTGCCAGAGGCGAGCTACCACACACCTTAACACACATTAACACATCTAAACCAGTCTTAACTTGATAAATGGACATTACTAGATCTGTAATAAGGACCTTAAAGGTGGAAAAAACATAAAAATTACACAAAGTTCCAATGAAAGAGAAAAGTTAGTTGTAAATGTGGTCTTCAATACTTTCTTCAAATTTTCTTTACAGGGAAAAGGACACTTAAAAATAATTTTTGTATGGTGGGTATTTGGAACCACCTTTTGGTGCAAATAAGTTTTGACAATCTGTTATTTGATCTTGGCATTATTTTTATGTTTTCTTCTTCTTTAAGCAATCGAGATAAATGACCTATATAAATGTCTACAAAATTAGACTTGATTTGTATCTCTAAAGTGAGCCTTAAGTGTCTAGTCATAGGGTTATCGTGGCTTAAATTGTATCGAAGGTGTCCAGTGGAGAGGCATTGGCTATAGCTCGTACTGTTGGTCAAAGGGGGTGTGATTTGTTATTCTTTGTGTGCCTGGGTGTAGCGGAAACCATACTGTACACGATTTGATGCTTCGAGTCTTGATTGTGGCTAATGCTCAATGTGCCCAGCAAGAAAAGATTGGTTTTAGAAGTGATGTTCAATGTGACCAGCCAGAAAAGATTGGTTTTAGAGGTAATGTTCAATGTGCCAGCCAGGAAAGATTAGTTTTAGAGGTAATGTTCAATGTGCCAGCCAGGAAAGATTAGTTTTAGAGCTAATGCTCAATGTGCCCAGCAAGAAAAGATTGGTTTTATTGAATGCTTAATGTTTCCAGCAAGAAAAGATTGGTTTTATCAAATGCTTAATGTTTCCAGCAAGAAAAGATACAATGTAGGCTGTGGCTGATGATGATGTGTCCAGCAGGAAAAGATACAATGTAGGCTGTGGCTGATGGTGATTTGCCCAGCAGGAAAAGATACAATGTAGGCTGTGGCTGATGGTGATTTGCCCAGCAGGAAAAGATACAATGTAGGCTGTCGCTGCTGTGTCCAGCAGGAAAAGATACAATGTAAGCTGTGGCTGATGGTGATGTGTCCAGAAGGAAAAGATACAATGTAGGCTGTGGCTGATGGTGATTTGCCCAGCAGGAAAAGATACAATGTAGGCTGTGGCTGATGTGTCCAGCAGGAAAAGATACAATGTATGCTGTGGCTGATGGTGATGTGTCCAGCAGGAAAAGATACAATGTATGCTGTGGCTGATGGTGATGTGTCCAGCAGGAAAAGACACAATGTAGGCTGTGGCTGATGGTGATGTGTCCAGCAGGAAAAGATACAATGTAGGCTGTGGCTGATGGTGATGTGTCCAGCAGGAAAAGATACAATGTATGCTGTGGCGGATGGTGATGTGTCCAGCAGGAAAAGACACAATGTAGGCTGTGGCTGATGGTGATGTGTCCAGCAGGAAAAGATACAATGTAGGCTGTGGCTGATGGTGATGTGTCCTGAAGGAAAAGATACAATGTATGCTGTGGCTGATGGTGATGTGTCCAGAAGGAAAAGATACAATGTATGCTGTGGCTGATGGTGATGTGTCCAGCAGGAAAAGATACAATGTAGGCTGTGACTGATGGTGATGTGTCCAGAAGGAAAAGATACAATGTATGCTGTGGCTGATGGTGATGTGTCCAGCAGGAAAAGATACAATGTAGGCTGTGGCTGATGGTGATGTGTCCAGCCCGAAAAGACATAATGTAAGCTGTGGCTGATGGTGATGTGTCCAGCAGGAAAAGATACAATGTAGGCTGTGGCTGATGATGATGTGTCTAGCAGGAAATGATACAATGTATGCTGTGGCTGATGGTGATGTGTCCAGCAGGAAAAGATACAATGTAGGCTGTGGCTGATGGTGATGTGTCCAGCAGGAAAAGATACAATGTAGGCTGTGGCTGATGGTGATGTACCCAGCAAGAAAAGATACAATGTAGGCTGTGGCTGATGATGATGTGTCTAGCAGGAAATGATACAATGTAGGCTGTGGCTGATTGCGATGTGTCCAGCAGGAAAAGATACAATGTAGGCTGTGGCTGATGGTGATGTACCCAGCAGGAAAAGATACAATGTAGGCTATGGCTGATGTGTCCAGCAAGAAAAGATACAATGTAGACTGTGGCTGATGGTGATGTATGCTGCAGGAAAAGATACAATGTATGCTGTGGCTGATGTGTCCAGCAGGAAAAAATTGGTTAGAGCAGATGTTTACAGTGTGCAGTAATAAAAGGCTGGCAGCTAATGTCCAAGTATCAAACAAGAGGGGGCCTCCGTGACTCAGTTGGTTAGCGCGCTAGCGCAGTGTAGTGACCTAGAAGCCTCTCACCAATGCGGTCGCTGTGAGTTCAAGACCAGCCTATGCTGGCTTCCTCTCCGGCCGAATGTGGGAAGGTCTGTCAGCAACCTGCGGATGGTCGTGGGTTTCCCCCGGGTTCTGCCCGGTTTCCACCCACCATAATGCTGACCGCCGTCGTATAAGTGAAACATTCTTGAGTACGGCGTAAAACAACAATCAAAAAAAAAAAAAAAATCAAACAAGAGACTTACAATCAAAAATTAGGGTGTCCAAAAGATGGGTTGTACATTATAATGCTCAAGGTAGATCAAGGTTCAATCCTGGGTCAGGTCACAAATGAGACCTGAAAATAGAAAGTTGTAGCTTCCTCCTTTTGCATTCAGCAATAAGGAAATGCACAACGACTGCTTGATGCGTATCAGTATAATGGCTCTGGTGAGGTGAATTACTTGCCTTCAGTAAGTCATCTCAGTGAAGCAGCACTAGATAAAAGAACGCTGGAAATCTGTCCTGAAACAAGGAGGCACAATACATGCACTCTAAGGACTACTTCGTCGATATCACTGAAAAATTGTTGAGTATGATGTCAAATCCCAAGTACTCACACACTCACTCACTATAATGTTCAAAGTATCCAACAAGAATAGATTAATTGCAGTTAATTGTGTCAAGCCAGAACAGATTGATTGCAACTGACCTTATACCTGCATGTGACCAGTAAGAAACTGGTTGGAGTGTACATGTAGTAGGGTATTTCTCTGAACATGTAGCTGGTTTCCTAAATATCTAACCAAGCAAAGCTTGGTTTCAATCACTACACTCATTCAATCTACTACATTCAATCACTAAAATCATGTTTGACTGCAAATGTACTAACTAAAATCTTTAACTGGCTCTGTGTCCAGTTAAATCTCAGACTAGCTGAAAGGTCGATTTCAAACATGCATACTCACCATTTACTGAAGGGGAATTCCCTTCACCACAAGTTAGAGCAAACATGACTGAATCCGGGAAGCTATAAGGTAGCCAGTTTATGCGTGAATCTAAATTAAAAGCTCTCACACTTTACATTTATGAAGACTTATATGTACTTTAATATCTCCAGCCAGATAACTTAGCATACATGTAGGTGTGTAAATAAATATCATGAGAGTCCAATATACATATATGTATATTAACCTGTGCAACACTGTCAGACTTCTGTGTAACACAACACCTTATGTTCTGATCTATATGTACTCCCCTCCGACAGCAGCTACATGTAGGTACAATATGCCAGCAGAAACAATAGGGAGTTCAAGCTTAAAGAGCAGAGAACAATCTCCCATTAATTACTGTGACATGAAAATCTGCCGAGCTCTGGGGCACAGCAATGCCAAGGTGAGTGGGGCATGATATATAGTGTGAAGGACAAAGGGCTCCAATTTTGAAAGCAGCCCCTAGAAAACATGGCAGGCCAACACAATTATAGCCTTCATCATATTAAGGGAAAATTTTGTATGTAAGGTCAGCTTGGTTATTGGTGGCTCTTCAGAGCCAGTACCAGGGTAGCCTACCCATTAGGTGCCGGGTGATATATGAGAAGAGGTTAGCCCTGATTTAACAGCCAAACAATATTTCACCCCTTAATAAGGGGACCGCCCTACTAATCAGCCTGACTGATCAGCCAGCAGGGAGGTGGGATGATGAAGGAGTGTGCCTGGTCTCTACCCTGTGTCTCTGAGCTGCCAAGTCTGTCTGTGCCAGTCCGCTGTCAGCCTCCATCGAGCCCCAAGCCTGCTGTCAGGTGGATAGCATACTGACGCCTGGCTGGCCGGCCTGCAAGCTTGGCTGAGCGAGGAAGAGAGGGAGTGTGTGTCGTCTCTGAAAACTCAGCGATAGGACCAACACTCACAAGTCCCATTAGTACTGCTTGTTGCACTCCTCCAAAAGATCTTGTTTACTTATGTAGGAGAGTTCTGAAGCATTTCTAACAAGTGCTGGCCATAAACGCCACTGAGGTGTTATTCAAGATTACTATTAAGAAGCCGTTAAAGTCAGCGGTCAAGAGTGCGCTGAGGACTGTGTTTACAGGAGAGTACCACAACTTGGACAGACAGCCCATTGCACCTGTGCGACACACCTTTATCAGTGGACAGTGGCGCAGTGATCAAAGAGCCGGCTAGGCTTTCTGAGCTTACAACTGAACCCACCTGAAAGGCCTCTGTTCATCACTCACATAAGTCTCAACAACAGGTGGGGCACACATCAAAGAAAACAGGTACAGAGAAGATTGCAGTGCAACAGTGCACTAACTACGATGTAAATGATCCTGCCTATAGACTACAGAGGACTGCACTTAAAGACTTCTAATAACACCAAGTACGAGCAGGAGAAGTTCATGGGAATTTTACACACAGGAAGGTGATACACGTCAAGGATTACCAAGAGAAATGGCAAAGTTTCTCCACCCCACAGCAGCACATACAATAAGCTCACAGAAGGCACTTGGAGGCATTTTGCAGAAAAAAAACTAATAGCGTCACAAAGTGGATTTATATCTTTTTCGAGTCTGACAGAGGATACGCATGCAGTGTTATAGTACTAAGGCCTTCACTGTAACAGACACACAGAAACCCTAGGTTTTAACAACTGACCAAAACATTTTTGATCAAAGCTAACTATTCCAGAGCTGCAGTTTGTGGTCAGACAAACTCCTACAACATTTCAGGTGTTACTTGTCGACATACTAGTAGCGTGTGCACCAAATCAACACCCGAATTAGCAGATGCAGGGAGTGGTGATAATGATGCGAGTGAGAGGGCAGATGGGTCAGTCACCACTCTGACCAGGTGATGAACCACACATTGACACCTTCAGCCACTCGGAGTCTCACAGGTGGACATGGCTGGTAACACATCAACATGGGTCTGTCTGATCCTGGCCATCTCTCTGATCCCACTAAATCCCTGTCTGTCAGGGGATCCTAATTCAGCGTCCCTCACCCTACCATGATGATGAGGACTGGGCGGAGGCAGTAAGTCTTTATAAATACTGTTATTCTTCGTTCTGACCATTTTCAATGTTTTAGTGATACACTGATTTATGAGTATTCATAAATATATGGTTTTTCCATTGAAAGAAATCATACCAAAATGCGGGGGGGGGGGGGGGGGAATTATGTCAATAAAAGGACAACAACAAAATCCAGAAAAAGGGGTGAAGACTTCATGCTGATTTCATAAAAAATAATGCTTATTTGATGATGAAATCATGTTAAAATGATAAAGAACTAATATTAAAAATTACATATACCAATTCCTGCAATGATGCCAAGAGAGACCTGTGGGAAATGTGTACATTTGTGTGTATCAAGCTATACAAAGAGATTCCAACAGCAGTAAGAATGATTTACTTTCTACTATAATGCTCCAGTGCTAGTGTAGTACCTAAGTGTTTATGAGCATACACTGTATATAAACCAAAGACTATAATGGACCACAGAATACAACAAAAAAGTAGATACATGTATGCTTGGAACACTTTGCTGAAGGCAAGCAGGGATATCAAATTTGACAGATTATGGAAGTGAGCTATACAAACCAATAAACAGAGAACTTGTGAAGATCTCTCCTTGTATTGCAATAAAGGGCCAGGAAATGATGAAAGGTAATTTATGGAGTCCTTCAGAAAGAGGTTAGTGGAGTAAGTGAACACTTAAACTTCAAGTGTATCAGTAAAACAATTTGTGAGTTTTAGCTGTAGGTTTATTGTCTAACACGTACTGTGTTTGTCACATCAGGATTTCAGCGGATCTGGAGACGGACAGAGTCATGAAGACAACTCAATCAGACAGTCGCATGTCAGTAGCCAAGATGGCAAGGTGATAGACCTGACATTACCTGTGGATCAGGAGATTCCCAGCAAACCCACAGGGAAAAACTCAGTGAAATTAACAAGTGACACTATACATCTGAAGCCAGTTAACAGTATGTCTCAGTCAGTCAAAGACTCACAGGGATTAAGTCAACGTAAGAAATCATCGAAACAGCGAAAAGCAGAGTCTTCAAGAAAAGACAAAAAAATTGATAAGAATATCAAAAGAAAAAAGAAACTCTTGAGAAAGACCAAGCAAAATTGCTAAAATTCTGAATCTAGCTCAGTCAAAGTCATCAGTCACCCTAAAGGGAGAAAATGTGAAAGAACAGCAAGCAAGACCATCATGTCAGAAGGAACAGTTACCAAAATGGTCATCAAGATCTGCCACGAAAAGACATCGCAAATCATCACCATAAGAAACGCTGGAGAAAGAATATGGATTCTAATCGTCATGGCTACGGTTCAAAAGGCACTTCACGCAAGAGAAAGAAGACATTTGAGGACAGGTGGCCCGGGTGTTTCTCCAAATATCAGTCATGCTACCGGGACAGTAACTGCTGCAACAACAACTGCCATCGCTTCACATGGTAAGTCAATCAGTCTCACAATCCCTCAGTCATTTCACACAATATAAAGTCTCCCAGTCTCCCCCACAATCAGTTTACATACCATATAGTCCCAAGTCCCTTCCACAATCAGCGTAATGAAGTATAAAACCCCCAAGCCTCCTATACAATCAGTTTACATGATATAAAGTCCCCCTCGTCTCCTCAACAGTCAGTTTACATGGTATAGTCCCCCAGTCTCCTCTACAATCAGGTTACATGGTGTAGTCCCGCAGTCTCCTCTACAATCAGTTACATGGTGTAGTCCCGCAGTCTCCTCTACAATCAGTTTACATGGTATAGTCCCCCAGTCTCCTCTACAATCAGTTTACATGGTATAGTCCCTCCATCCCTTCCACAATCAGTTTACATGGTATAGTCCCCCAGTCCCCTCCTCAATCAGTTTACATGGTATAGTCCCCCAGTCTCCTCCACAATCAGTTTACATGCTATAAAGTCCCCAGTCCCCTCCTCAATCAGGTTACATGGGTATAATCCCTCGGTCTCCTCCACATTCAGTTTACGTGGTATAGTCCCCCGGTCTCCTCCACAATCAGTTTACATGGTGTTAAAGTCCCCAGTCTCCTCCACAATCAGTTTACATGGTATAAAGTCCCCAGTCTCCTCCACAATCAGTTTACATGCTATAAAGTCCCCAATCTCCTCCACAATCAGTTTACATGGTATAGTCCCCCCAGTCCCCTCCACAATCAGTTTACATGGTATAAAGTTCCCAGTCTCCTCCACAATCAGTTTACATGGTATAAAGTCCCCAGTCTCCTCCACAATCAGTTTACATGGTATAGCCCCCCAGTCCCCTACACAATCAGTTTACATGCTATAAAGTCTCCAGTCTCCTCCACAATCAGTTTACATGCTATAAAGTCCCCAGTCTCCTTCACAGTTTACATTTCAAAGTAGACTACATTTCTACAGAACAATAAAATGCCTAAATATTCAGCCTGGTGAGATGTTAATCATTTCCAAGCCACAAATGAGGACAACAGCTTGTTGCGAGTCTCAGCTCAAAGAATGCTAACAACAGGCTTAAGAATTATGACCATGCTGCACAAATTCGGATCAGACTTCAGCCAAGCAACCCATTAGCTGAACTGATTAAGTGGAAATGATCATAGAGTCTAAACGTTCATGCTGAGAGCCAGAGAAAATAACTATCATTTACTAACTGAGGCATGCTCAATGTAAAAGGCACAGGAATGCTACATAGGTTAAAGACTTCAAAAGGCACGGTAACACGCTAAGATCTCACATCAGTTCTATTCCCGCCCTCAGCCTACTCGATGTGATTACAGGGGGGACAGAAAATTAAACCCATCAATTGAGTACTACAGGGGTAAGGGAAGGCCTGATCGGGGGTGCTGGGTGCTGATAAATGAGCTGTCACAAAAGGGCTGCTTTAGGAACACGCTGGGGCATAACACTCACCTGGGCAATTTACAACAAATGAGCAACTAAAAATGTGTAACAGAGTGTTTTCCAGCTTTCTAAATAGCATCAATTCAAGAAACACTCTACCAGATCGTAATGAAACTTGTAGATTACACCTTAATTACAGGTTATATAGAAACTGGATTCAGCAGGGATGCACAGACATTGTGTCTCTAGCAGACCTCCATATTAGCAGAATTCTCACAGACACTGAATGTAGTGGTAAGAGATACTGTTAGTTAACTTACAATTACAAATTTCTTAGTAAAAGCACCATTTAAACAATTTTTAAACATGCTCCATTGCTGCGGCATCAGTTTTAAAGGAAAAGGCCTCTCAAAATCGAAGTAGGCATCACTGACTAGACCACCTAAAACTATGCATAAATATACTTTCATTAACTTTTTAAGAGTTTTGTGAAAAAGAGTTAAACGCGCACAAACATTTGACTTCTAAGGTAGGCTTTATGGACCATACTATCAGAGGTTAGGAATTTTGACATCACAGGAAGTTTATCCAAATCTAATCACAACACTGAGTGTTGAAATATCTTGTTTTACCTATGAGTGAAAAATTGCTGAAATAATGTTCCCAAAAATTCCTTCCTTCTGGTGAAACTCATTAAAAAGAGGTGACGTGACATCAGAGCTCCTAGATACCACCATTATGGTCTCATAAAGCCCACCATAGTACTCAAATATTTGAATGCTTTTCAATACTCTTCAAAAAAATCTGAAAAAAAAATAAAAGAAAGCATTTTTACACATAGTTTTCAATTGTCTGTATGATGAACCTTACTTCATATTCTAGCTTTCTTTTGCTTGAAATAATTTAAATGCACGATCTGATTTTGAAGAAAAAAAGGGACTGTCTACTACATGGTCTTGAAAGCCTATATAATATATGAATTTTTCACTCTATGCTTGAGAGAGTAGGGAATGCTGACATTTTGTAACAACTATATATACAATATTTGAACAGGATGAAGAGCTCTTTTTCTCCTCACTCTGACTGTCTGAGAGCTTTACTAGGGTGTACCATCCCTTAAGTAAGACTTGGGAGTTTAAATGATTAGAAGGCATCTCAGCCTGGGTAGTTTTATAAGCACATCCCACCAGCTCACCTATGTGAGATCATGGGGTAGGTGTTAAATGTTTTGTGTTTAAGGTAAACCTTTAATCTAGCATACTCAATGAAGTGAGTAGCAAAGCCCTGCTGCACAGGGAATAACAGGGAATAAAACAGATGTAAAGTGTGGAGTGAAAAAAGAAAGGACTCGTATCATCACACTTTGAAAGCTCTTAAAACTTTGAATGAATTGAACTCAGCCAAGCGTAGAGTCCTAGCACAAAGAGGGCTATAACCATCTCTGTCTGACAAGGGCCAACCTATCATCCAGCACTGGGGACAGGAAGAAGATAGCTACCATATAAAACCACATTATGGGAAAATAAATTTATTATCTTTCTTTGTATGTGAAGACTCGATCTTGCAGAGTCCGCTTAAAGGGAAATGAGCTTCACAAAAGCCAAGACTTGAACATCTCAGTCTCAGAGGACATAGCTGATTCTAGTCTAATAACAGAAAATAAAGCTAATAGCTGGACAGGCCATCAGTGATCTATCAGGTTAAATAAAAGGTGTTTGGGAAGAGGGGATCGAGTGAGCTGAAGTCAACACTAAATCAAGCATGACGCTGCATTGATAGACTCCTCATACAAGCAGCACAATGACAGCTCAGTTTGTAAATATAGACGCTTTCTTTGAGGTGGGTTTGCCTCAGCAGGCTTAATCATCCTGACCATTTATCAGACAAACTGGCAGCTGGGGCAACTACACCCGCCACCCATACCCCCCCCCCCCCCCCCCCATACCGCCTCCTTCATCACAATGTGCTATCACTGCCCTACGCGCTAAGTTCACGCACTATCTCTGAGATTGCTCACAAAATCTAGAGAAAATGGCCACCAGCAATCGGCAGGACCAACAGATACATTCATAATGCAAATGTGTGGCTGACTGCCTCAGACAACAGCACAATTATCTCTTCTCTACCTGGGAGAAGTGAATGTCCTCAGGCCAGGATTGAACTCGCAATCTCAATGCTGACAGCACAATTACTTACCTCACAAGGCTAGGGGATGATCAGCATCACTTATTACATTGTTTATAAGCCGTGTTAAACAAAAATGACACAATTACAATAACACAACAAAGCACGGTATAGCTGTCACATGTAAACTACAATTAACTAAATTGCACAAAGAAAACAATGAGAAATTCATGTCGTTCTATGCGGACTTCTCTAGTTAATTAACAATGTTTGAATCTAATTAAAAAGCTGAAATCAGAAAGCGAGTTATAGCTTTTTTATGGCTCTGGGTCTGTGGTAAGTAGTGAAATAGTCTCCAAGTCTGATTAACATTACCTTTAGGATAGGTTATGATCTGCCAATAAAATCTGTTTACCTCTGGTCAAATGATTACATTGTATTTATTAACAATCATAGACTTGTGATCCGTAGGTAATTCCTAGCATTCTGTCTCCACCTCGTCTGTAGTTAGATTGTTATGCTTCAACGAATGTCTCATAAAGCAGACTGTTAATCAAATTTACTGTCTATAGAGATAAACATTAAGCTGTGTCGTAGTGCTCAGGCAAAAACAAAACAGGTTAACAGCTTCCGGAAGTTTGTAATTTATAATATTGTTTTTTTTTTTCTTTCTTTAAAGCTTTCTTGACATAAAATTTCATACTTTTAATTCAACTTGTCACTTTGATGACGGGAGAACATTTGTTGTGGGTGTTACAGGGAGGACAATAAACCCAAATGTAATTAGCTGTGTTACATTTTGGGGAAGGAAATGTCTATTCACAAAAAGACTCTTAATGAGGTGAAACAATAACCAGCAGCCCGTGTGAAAATTAAGATTCAACAACTTTACATACATGCACTGGAAACATATTTATTTCTACTTTCAGGCTCAGCTTCGGTTTCTGCTTGTGAGATAGGATGGATGAGAAGATGGTGGTAAAACTGGTAAAATTAATATTGTGTTTACCAGACAACTGTGTCACATGGAGATGAATGCCATTTTGTGGCAAAATGCTGAACATTCTGTAGCTCAACAAGGAACCAGTGGAGATGTATGCACCTGTAGTTCCGTGGCAAATGGCTGAACAAAGATCCAACAGAGATATATGTACGCCCACAGTTCTGCGGTAAAAGGCTGAACATAGGATCAATAGAGGCATATGTACGCCCACAGTTCTGCGGTAAAAGGCTGAACACAGGATCAATAGAGGCATATGTACGCCCACAGTTCTGTGGTAGAAGGCTGAACATAGAATCTATATACACAGGTTTCCAGTTTTGAAGTAAATGGCTGAACAAAGAAAAACCAGAGATTATGCCCTTAACTGTAGTAAATTTCTGAACAAAAAATCAGTAGATATACAGGCATGCAGTTGGGTTGCAAATGGCTGAAACTAACACCAGTAAAGATAGAAAGTTATAATCTGGTCCGGTGAACAGAGCCTGCAATAAAAAAAGGAGTAATGGTTGAAGTCTTATAGTGGTAATGTAGCACAACAGCCCCAATGATGGAGTATGGTATCAAACACATCCTGTTATGTGGACAGAGGTAATGAGAAGACAGTGGGTGGGCCCCTCCAATGAGAGGACCATGGGATTAATGCTAGCTTCAATCACATACCGCCCTGACTGGAGAGGTTGTGTCTGGAGTATACTGTAACCACATGCAGCACAAAAGGAACTCATAGTTTGTACATGATAGCCCTAGAGCAGATCTTAGCTTGTTTCTATAGAGCGGCCACCAGAAGTTAATGACTCTGGGATAGTTTTATGACAGTAAATGTAAGCTTATCCATGCAAGAGTTTGTTAGCACACTGAAGTGGAGTTTATGAAACCAGTTTTAGGCACCATACAAAAAGAGTGTGTTAGCTCCACATTACTTCACAAGTGTCTGTCAGGTCTTCTGACAGCGGAAGCAAAAAGTCTACATGAAGTCCACGTACGATGGGAAATAATCAAAAAGCAGATAAAAGGGAAATGTCACTATGAAGGATACACCTCTTGTTGTTCTTTTGTTACTGTGTGGAAAATTTGTACGATGCAAGCAAAACTTCATGAATTTTACAATGATAAAAGGATGTCATCTGGCAAACTCTTATTTATTATGGTTAAAAGAAAAAAGCAAGAAATAAGAATAAATGTGACAACCAACCATATCTGTCACCTCCTTATCTCTCTTCATTCAACTAGGGGGGTTTTACCACTTTATACTCTTCCTGTCCTATGTATTTCATTTCATTAAGATATACTGTACTTGCCCTAAAACTTTGTCCAAATAAAGCTATCACTTTTGGTGATGAAAGTTTTTTTCTAATAGGATATTATCCTACCTACCAAACAAACCTTGAAACACCTTTCCTCGATCAATAGGGCTCGGGCAATGAGAGAATAATACATTCATGGACAAAATTTCTGGCCAAATACAGTACATAGTTCATGGGCGTATCAGTACACCTGTACGTAGCCACATTAATACTGTCTACAATAGCCTCCTGTCTCTGTACAAAGACTTTTTAATACATAAAACATCCTTATGAGTTTTGGGGTTGGTGGAGCGAATGGAATCGTTCATTACCGTTGTCTATGCCATGCATCAAATTTTAAGACATTTGCAGATTTTCGAATGAAATTAAGAATATGTCCTAGTGACGCATCATGGAAAGGAATGTAAAGTATGTGTATTAGTGACCTGTGAACACTGAAAAATAATTTTAGCTGATTTCAGCGTCGGGACACTTGGACAAATGTTCTGCGGAGTTTAAATTTGAACTGAACGGCCAAAATATGCATAAAAATTTTATCAACAATATTTAAAGCAGTTATTGTTTGGAAACCATTGACCACTGAGAATCGCATGGAATTAATAAAATATTAACAGATTGAACTGTTTTCAAGTCTGATTCAAGGTTCAACAAAGCTAACTAGTACATAAAATGTTCTGAAAATCTAACAATACTAGAGCAGTGATTGCACCAAAACTAAAGGGTGACAGAGAGACAGAAGGACAGACACAAATTAACATTCCTTGCTCTATTCTTGCATAAGCATGGGACAAAAACATGACAAAGAGTTAACTAATTTAACTAACCAAAGTAACATACTCCACTCATGACCATCATGATGTTCTTACAAATGCTTGGAAATGGCTTTTAAGTAAACATCTACAAGGAAAGGAAAAGCCACCAGAGGCTTGTCCAAGAGCCTTCTACAGGTTTAGAACTTAACAAAGCTATAACTCCGCCAACAAAAAAAGTTACCAAGAAAAAAATAACTGTTGGACGTAACAAAATGTTTGCATGATTAAGTAAGTTTTAATGGTTTTTTTCAGAAGGCATAGGAGGTTTAACACAAATACATGTAACTGGATAATTCAGCAGATGACACACATTGTATATCGGCGTTATTGCCCGGGAATTAAAGGGCAGACAAATTTATGGCAAATTTATGGTAATATTTTTTATAATCAGATCTCTGAGCTGACTAATCACCGGGAGTGTGGGTAATGAGAAATCAGAAAATAAGCTGGCGTCTGTGAAACATGAGATGGCTATCACAGAATCCAGCAAGAGTTCTGCTGATCTTTGTTGTTCTGCAGCTGGCCGATGATCAAACAGCTTCATACATAAGTCCATATCAATACACAGAAGTCATTACTGCTGATGCAGACCATTTCCTTAAATGATAATTTTCATTCTCATCGCCTATTTCTGCTAAAGTGATCTGGCAAAGAAAAGCTGGAATTCTTTCCCGTAACTGCTCTACCTCACGTCATATACAGAAATCTGCCAGCTTTCATGTGGATTTTTCCGTATTCTATTTCTGGATAGCATCACAAACCACAACACATCAGTCCTGACAGGCCAGCTGTAATTTCAAGACTCTGGGCACGGTCTCATTTGTCTGTCTGCAGTTTCCATACTATACAGTTATCTAAGGACTTAGTCAGTAGACAAAAACACAAGAAAATCCACACACAGCTTGCCACAGCCTAGGCTGATACAGATGAGAAAATAATAACAGGTCCTGGCATGGTTCCAAAAAGAGTTTGTGGTCTTTGAAAGTGAGCTAAGAAGTCACCACAAGTAAGAAGGAATCTAAATCCTAAATATCTGCTAGTTTTTTTCCTTTACCTAAAAAAATATCATTCCTCATGTAAAATACACAGAAATACGATCATGTTTGCTTCTTTACAAAGAGTATCAAGTTTTGTTGCTAATAACTTGATTTCTTTCACAAGTACTATAAAGTCCACATATATGGTTATATAAGAACGTCACAGACATTAATATGCCAGTGCAAAATCTGGCCAAATTTTCTCAAATGCTACATGTATGATACTGTGTTCTGTGTATTCCATGTTGAGTACAAATTAGTTTTAGACATAAAAGGCACCCAAAAATGAAATTGCAATTACATAGTATTTAGCTGATGAGCAATTAATTTTCATTCACTGATCTCCTTGCACTTGTTAGCTGTATTAACCACTGTGAGTCATCAGATACTGAATCAGTTTTGAACGGGCCAGAGATATCTTCACTTGGTGGCAACTGTGACAGTTATGGCTGCTCATCATTTACAGCAATTACAGCTGTTAATTAATGTAATGAGGCAATGATTGACGTGTGTTGTCATGGTTATATCTAAGTGACATCACCTGACACCTGAGAATTTTGCCTCTGGTCATGAACATGATGACTGCCTACAACTGCTGCCTTATGTCTGTCTGCTAAATGTACCTGTGAACACTACAGGAAACAACCTTGTTAACAGGAAATAATGAGTTGAAACACCCCCAAAAAGTTACTGAAATCTCCTCACAAATCCAGATGTTAGATACTCCGTCTGCTTCCTTCAAACCTCAAAGTTTTACAGAGAGCCAAAATAAATTGCCTCAATATGCTCCACACTTCCTCAGACACTCACTAAAAACAAAACCCTCCAGGTTCACTGAAAAGTAAGCCACCTCAACGGTACTTCATGAGGGTAGTTATTCTCCTGTTTTTAGTCTGACAGCTGATGGCTGCATAAATTAAGGCGTTCCATGAATTGGCAGCAACAAGTGAAAGACTTACCTCAGTCATTGGCGGACCACAAATGATGGCAATAATAAACAGTCGCACTTTGTCTTCAGGAGTTCCGGCTAAAAATGTAAACAGAAACACAGTTTGACATCAAAGATATTTCCAACCAATGCTTCCTCCTGCAATGCATGTATTCTGCATTAAATAAAATGCATCTGGTATGTATATGGGTATATCAGTATGAAATCTTCATACAACCTAAGAAATCAAAACTTTCTGTTCACATTTAAATCAATGTTGCATGTAGGTACATGTATCAGTGGGGAGGAACTTCAGAAAACCAGCTAAAAACTTAAATTTCACAACTACACCCTTTGGATAAGGTTTTAAGTATTCATTTATTCTGTACTCAAGAATATTTCACAGATACAATGGTGGCTAGCATTATGGTGGTAGAAAACTAAGAAGAGTCTAGGGAAAAGCCACTTCCATCTGCTGATTGCTGACAGACCTTCCCACACATGGCCAGAAAGGAAGCCAGCTGGGCTTGAACTCACAGTGACCGCACTGGTGAGGTTTCGAGTGTTAAAGCAAATCATGTAAAGTTTTATCTTATAAACTGGCTGGGTTTAGTTGTTTTCGGAATAACATATATCCAAGTGCAAAGTTTCATTTAATAATTGATTTTTACATTATGGAATATTGCCAAATGCAGCAGATCAATGTAATCATTTCATGTCGGAAGTGAAACAGCTCAGGCAAAAAATCCCAAAATGACAACGGCTGTTTAACATACATGTACAGTACATAAGACAGACCCCTGCTACTCTGTATGAGCATCTAATAAGCCCACCACCACACCGTACTTCACACAACATTTGCTCCTTCTGTTGAGTTATTAACACTGGCAACACTTTACCCCAGTGCTATAAAGGTGGCTGATCCGAATCACTATGCTGAACAACATGAATACATGTACCAGTAGGCCTACCTCCGAAGATCTGGAGAAACATGTCTGTTACTTTCTGAAGTTTGATTTATTGATGTGTATCTCTTTATTTGATTGGAGTTTTATGCTGTACTCAAGAGTATTTCACTTATGCAATGACGGCCAGCATTATGGCGGGAAGAAACTGGGCAGAGCCTGGCAAAACCCTGACCATCTGAAGGTTGCTGGTAGAGCTTCCCATGTACAGCCGGAGAGACGCTTGTTTTTGACAACAGTCTGATGACAATGTTACAATGAGAAAAAAAGGACAATGTGGTCTGGCAGTTTATGATTTACAGATAACAATGATAGAAGCATGCCCACACAAGCTCAGCCTTGACAGCAGGTATTAAATCTAACTAATGACAGGTCAATGCCATGTATACAAAGACACATTATGTCTGCAGCAAAATATTTTCTATCTTCCAACAAATGAAGGCTGTGAAAGGAGCTTGCAAAAATTTTTTTCAAACATTTCAGTTTTTGTTTTCTTGGCACATCTCATACTTGTACTTTGTACTCTGAATTAATTATCTTGTTGTTACACATGTTATTGACCAGTTGCTGTGATTTATTTATTTGATTGGTGTTTTACGGTGGCCAGCATTGTATATGGTGGGAGGAAAACAGTCAAAACCTAGGTTGCCATTGGCAAAATGTCTTGCCACTCATGTTTTGTTATACATAAGGGAAAAAACTAATCTAATGCAATGTCTGCTGGCTTGATTACAATAATTCTTCAACCTTTTCAACTGTCTCTGCGACCAGTATTTTGGAACATTCTGATAGAACTATGTGGTGTAGAGAAGTAATTTGCACAGTTTTTTGAAGACTGCATGTTACGTCACACAAACAAATCATTTTCCTAATAATTATTTGCATCAATTCCACTGAAGTTGAAGATTTACAGTATACTAGTGGCCATGAAATATAATCAGGTACCTAACTCTGGGTGTGAAATAAATCCCCAATGATTAGGCTATCTTGTGGTGTGAAATCAAAGCCGCTCTTTATTTTTTTCTGGTCTGAATGGGTAAAAATTATTTTTAAAAGGCTGAATAGTGGACAACTAGCCTCATCGTTTAATGTTAATGAGAAGCTTGCAACTGTCAAGTTAAAATTATAGAGATAGCCATTAGTCTAACAGACAATCACATTCAAAGAGTCGGTACTTATGACAATAAATACAATTTTACACAAACCGGCTGATTGGCTCGACTTAACAAGGCCATACAAATGTGTCAAGAATACCAACTTTTGCTTGTTAAACTGTTAGAAGAGAATTTGGAAAAATCATTCCACTTAAGGGCAAAGACATTTTCACCACTTAGACTATCAGGAAATTTTGAGTAAAAAAAAATAACTTAATTTAAATCATCTTAAACTGCATATAGCAGAGAAACAGAGATATTCAACTCTTTCATACTCTTTATAAGATTTAATAAAATGGAAGTCTGACGGAAAAAAACCCCAAGAGCAACAACAAAAAAACAAAACCTTGCCAAATACCTGACAAACCTAATGAGGTCATGGAAACTACTATATCTCACCAGGTACCTTACAAACCTCATCAGACCACGAGAAAACACCCCATCTCACCAGGTGTCTGACAAATCTAAGGAGATCAGGGGAAACACCTGACCAGGTACATAGGCCATGTAAACCACTGTCCCTCACCAGGTACCTAACACATCCTGTGAGGTCAGGGGAAATCACGGTACCTCACCAGGTGCCGCACAAAACCTCACTTGTCCAGGGGAAGCCACTGTGCCTCATCAGGTACCTGATAAATGCCATGAGGCCAGGAAAAACCACTGCACATAACCAGATGCTTGACAAACCTCATAACACTTTTGCAACAAGGGTAGAGATGAGCGGTGGGTAAATTTAGGTGAGGGACTTTGGCGTTCTTAAATGGACAAAAAACAAAAAAATGTATTGAATTTGCAAAAATCCTCTCACATGAGAACATCAAAGTACTAGCATCTCTGTATGGATTTCTGCGCACAAGTATTGATCATAATTAAGCTGCTTCCAGTGAGGTAAACTGATGAGATCTTCCTATAATAGAGATTTATTGCCATTCCCTGCCTAGATTGTTTTTTTCTAAAAACTGAATGAAGTACCTAAAGCTTTTCTCTTACAATTTACTTTTTTTTTTTTTAATACCGAGAGGCTGGGGCAAAGGAAATAGAAGATAATGAGGTCATGCCCATTTCATGTCAACCAGAACATTGGAAATGAACAGCACAGAATCTGGTGGGAAATTTCAGCAGTAACTACCTGATTCAAGCTGAGCCTTTCACTTTACCCTCAGTGAAACCCATTAAAATAAAAATCTGTGTTTCAATTTAAGGAAGTCTAGAGCTACGAGGATGCCTCTGCACAGCATGACAGGTAATCGATGTGCTGGCAATCCCGTGTGGGTTATGTCAGAAGATTGCAGGGGATTAAAGCTAATGGAGAATCAATAGCCAATAAAAACTACTAACAAGTCAAGAACAAAAACATCTGTAAAGTCTGCGTGCTGTCATTTGGAAGAATAATACACTAGATGAAGCCAGGGAAGAAAGCAATAACGGAGCAGGGTTGATTGATTCTTTTCCTCTGGCATGAATATTTCTGTCATGGTAACCACTTAATTAGAATGATTAAATCCAAAACACAAAACATGTGTATGAAGTTGGAAGTGGAAAGAGAAATTTATAAAGTCAATGTAGTGAGAATTCTTGCACAGAAATAACAATGGAGGTTGTATTTATACAAAGAGGTATATGTCAGCAGCTGGGAACATAAAGTAGAACACAGGAAAGTTGTTAGTATAAAAATGAGCTAAAACAAGCACACATTTGAAAATGTTGAATTGGCCTGTTTTATCATGGTGCCATATCCCTTTGCTGTATTCTACCATGGATGTTACATGACATGACTGCCTCATAAGAAGGGCCCATGACATGACTGCCTCATAAGACAGGCCCATGATATGACTGCCTCATAAGACAGGCCCATGATATGACTGCCTCACAGGACAGGCCCATGATAAGACTGCCTCATAAGACAGGCCCATGATGTGACTGCCTCATAAGACAGGCCCATGATAAGACTGCCTCATAAGACAGGCCCATGGTGTGACTGACTCATGAGACAGGCCCATGACATGACTGCCTCATAAGACAGGCCCATGATATGACTGCCTCATAAGACAGGCCCATGATATGACTGCCTCACAGGACAGGCCCATGATAAGACTGCCTCATAAGACAGGCCCATGATGTGACTGCCTCATAAGACAGGCCCATGATAAGACTGCCTCATAAGACAGGCCCATGGTGTGACTGACTCATGAGACAGGCCCATGACATGACTGCCTCATAAGACAGGCCCATGATATGACTGCCTCACAGGACAGGCCCATGATAAGACTGCCTCATAAGACAGGCCCATGATGTGACTGCCTCATATGCCCATGGTGTGACTGCCTCATAGGACAGGCCCACGATGTGACTACCTCATAAGACAGGCCCATGGTGTGACTGCCTCATAGGACATGCCCATGATATGACTGCCTCATAAGACAGGCCCATGATGTGACTGCCTCATAAGACAGGCCCATGGTGTGACTGCCTCATAGGACAGGCCCATGATATGACTGCCTCATAGGACAGGCCCATGATATGACTGCCTCATAAGACATGCCCATGATATGACTACCTCATAAGACATGCCCATGGTGTGACTGCCTCATAGGACAGGCCCACGATATGACTGCCTCATAAGACATGCCCATGGTGTGACTGCCTCATAGGACAGGCCCACGATATGACTGCCTCATAAGACATGCCTATGGTATGACTGACTCAGAAGCCAGGGCCATGATGTGACTGCCTCATAAGACAGGCCCACGATATGACTGCCTCATAAGACAGGCCCACGGTGTGACTGCCTCACAGACAGGCCCATGGTATGACTGACTCATAAGACAGGCCCATGATATGACTGTCTCATAAGACAGGCCCATGACATGACATACACATACACCCTAAGGATTCCTTCCTCGTCATATGACTGAAAAATTGTTGAGCACGATGTTAAATCAAAAGCACTCACTCACTCACTCTGAATCCAGGAGTGCCATCACAAAAACTGTATTTCAACTAAAGTTATTAACCTCCTTTCAAGTGACACATTTTGCTCGAATCTGACTGAGTTATCAACCTCATAGGGCCATTTATGTGACATTTTGTGATGTTTGATTAATTTATCAAAAAGTGCATTAAATCGCATCCATGGTTGTCTCCTATAAATACTGTCTGAAGAGATAACAGATGACATATCTTTAAAAAGTACTGTGCTAGTTTAATATATGCACACCTTTACAGATACCTTTATTAAAAGATAGAAATATTCGTATTCTATCTCAAAATAATTCCAAAAAAAAAATACCCATGAGAAATGAGTAAAGAACTGACCTTCTGGATTGGTGATGATGTCCATGAGAGATTTGTCCTGTGAACAGAAAACAACAGGAATTGATTTTTTTTTTTTTTCATTGGTGTTTTACGCCGTACTCAAGAATATTTCACTTATACGACGGCGGCCAGCATTATGGTGGGTGGAAACCGGGCACAGCCCGGGGGAAACCCACGACCATCCGCAGGTTGCTGGCAGACCTTCCCACGTACGGCCGGAGAGGAAGCCAGCATGAGCTGGACTTGAACTCACAGCGACCGCATTGGTGAGAGACTCCTGGGTCATTACGCTGCGCTAGCGCGCTAACCAACTGAGCCACGGAGGCCCCAACAGGAATTGAGTACAGATGTTCTACTGAAGTACTGACTGATTGACTTACCCCTTGTTGCTGATTGGCGAGTGTTTCTACAGCACAACTGGCTTACAATGCACAATAAATAGTATTCCCATGGGTGTGTGATATCAGTCTGATGATTCTACTCACTGATTGACCTGGTCAGGACCTAATCTACATGTAGGTACAAAGTGCTTCCTCACTTGATTTCTCTTCCAAATATTGCAAATAGTGCACTTTTGGGGCCAAAATTGACCAAATTAGCCCTTCAACCTTTTAACATGTCCATAGGGATAAAAAAAATTGAGCCCACCCTGGGGCACCTAGAAGGCGGCCTCCCGGTGGTGACTGACAAGTGGTACAAGCAGGACGAATGGGATTATCATATACACTTATTAACTTGTGGCTGAGTCAATCAATGAATCTGACCTGTCCCGTCAGCTTGGTCGAGTCTCGCTGATGGTAACAGATTAATGGTGCTGACATTGTCAAAAGTTCAGTAGTGGTTTCTTATAATGACTTCACTTTCACGCAGGTTGTGTCAGGGAAGGTGGCATATTTTTTGTAATCCCATAGAGTTGCACATGTTAGGCTCCTAGTTACTGTCACCTCAAACAGTAATTGCAGCACAGCATCTACGATGTTACAATGGCCAGCTGCTACTGTACCAGGCCAAAATTAAAACACTGTTTGTTTGTTGTTATAAGCCCTTTATAACAAAAAAGGGTAGGTAGTTGGGAGTGGGGGGGACGCAGAAGGGAAGAACAATTGTAGAATCTTCTTCAAATGATTGATCGCAACTAAACTTCCTCACCATTGATTAGAACACAGTAGTAAATTATATTACCCAATATTTGGCAATTCTCAAAATAAATATTCTTAGATCTTGACAATAAAACTAATAGGTAAACATTGGTTAAAAATTTTCATGAGTTCTATGACATCATTTAAGTCAACAGTTTGTGCTAGCATTTTCAGGTTCTGTACAGAGGGGGCGAGCATGTGAAAATATAACCAAAATCCTGTCCACCTGATACATTTGATGGAGTGAAGCAGAACCTCACAACTTAGTAAAATGAAATCCATACTGAAATCCATACTCTGTTTCCATTTTCCTAAATTTCCTAATTTTAATTAAACTTTGTGAGATTTAGGGGATTCTTCCATCATGTGAAGGATCAAACATTTATTCTGTCCTAAATACATCATTCAATGTACACGCTTGTCTTAAAGTATGAAGAGTGTAAGCACCCAAGTGAGCCTCAGCTCATAAGCTTTGACCTAATTTACACTGTCAAAACTTTTATACATGAGGAAGAGGAGAGCCAAAATCATGTTATGTTGCATGAAGATTTAAGGATGGAACAAACCAGTTTTATCTTTGTATGTGAACTTCCCTGTGTTCATTTAGAAATGCACCTGTCCTTTCTAGTGTCACTACCATAGTTTCGACTTCACAACAATTTATCAGTAAGCAGACACAGTTTCTATTAACCAAAGTTTTCTCAGTATCTGGTGTTGGTGATCTCAATGACAGTTCAGGACATTATATCAATACATTCCCAGCTACATCCTCCCTAGCAGAGTTTTGACAGGGAGAAAAGGTATCCACACACCTGACTAACCCTTTTTTAAATTTTGAGATCTCCCGAACTGTACCTTTCCATGCCAAGAGAAGGGGCTCATGTGGTGGCCTCTGATACAAGTGAAATTAGAGTAACGCAATGGTGGATGCCAACATAAATGGGGCTCTGTTGGGGATTCTTTGATAAAGTAGGTTTAAAACAAAAATCTTCCATTTTGATCATGTTTCAGCAGATATTATGGTGTAAAGTCTCAATTTGTCAACATGATTATACCAATCAATGACTGAATTAATTTAACTGACAAAAAATAAATTAAGGGATTTATGTAACTGGGCTGTGCATAGAACCTCAGCTATAGCTTGAGCCACTTGTCCTTGGAGGTATAGTGTCCAAGTTTCGTCAGAGTTTGTAAGCATTTCACGTCAGTTATAACCAGAGCCACAATGCTCAGCAATTCAATTTCATGAGATTAGTTGTGTTTTAAGGGATAGCGTGGCAAAGAATTGGATCGCGGGTAATTTTATATCTTGCCGTCAAAAGACACTGCTCAGCAGCAATGTTTACAAGATTTCCTTGAACATCTTACAATGATTATCTCACAAAATGAGTTATTAATTTGAAATCTTGACTCCCTATGGAAACACAAGGACACTGGTCATCAATTCAGTAATGTATATATCCCCTCCCAAAAATATGGCTACACTATTTTACAGGTATCCATATGGATACGGGTGAAAACACTTCACAGGTAGGCCCCTATTTCAATCTTCGGGTATCAAATATGTATACCCGTCATACTATGAGGCTGGCTTTGTTCACCAGCGGGAGAGGAAATTATTAGCTAAAAAATTGGCTGTGAACTTTTAATATTGGGTAAGGTCTAGTTCACAGCCAAGAAGCTATCCATAGTAAAATATGTATTTGGGAACAGAGCCTTCCACCAAACTTTCTCGGTGGAATGAAAATACGAGAAAATAGCAGCGTATCATCTGCAGAAGTCAAGTGAATTAGGCCTATATTCACCACCAGCTCTGTAGTCTTTTGGACAAATTTTATCTCATTCCATGGCATATATGAGTAGGAATTCCACAATATCTCACTTTCTGGGCCCTCCTCACACACGTGCAGCTGTTGTTTTTGCACGCGCCACATGCGCACATGTGGTTGTTGCTTAGGTGGTACAAAAAAATTACCTCGCAGTCACAGCGTCAACTTCTAGTCATGTTAAAAGCATCCGGCAGCATTACGTGGTGAGTAGCTCAAAGCAGACCTTATTTTTGAATTTGACTGAGATTTTCTGAAGAAATATCAAATAACAGTCAATGTCAATGGTTGCAAAAGATGCATAAATGTCTTAGCTTGTATACAGACTATGTATTATGTGAATCTGGACATTAAATATTGCGGTATGCAGCAAGCTTTGCTGATGGGGTAGCTGAATACAGACACAATGTCATGATCTCTGCAGTAATCTCTGCATATCAGTAAATATAAGCCATCCTTAGACCAGATTTTCGGCGTAAGGAAATTATATATCTTGAACCTGTATAAACACAGTGACACTTCAAACGATTGGCAAAAAAAAAAAATTAAATGAAATAAAATACAAAAATTTGGCATCTATAAAAACACAAAAAAGATCTTCCATTGGGGCCATTTTGAAGGGTTGGTCGTGTAACATCAAACATACAATATTTTACTTTTGGCCCTATCTTTTTGTCTTTAATGTGATGTCATTATGATGAGTTGGGAAAAGAATATTTGACATAAATAAAAGTCCTGCAGCCGGGTGTTTCCTGGGTGCGCATTAAAATAGATGTACATTACAAAAGTCAATCAGAGTGTTAAACTCGAATCTGTGAACCAGACTACACTAAGATTTGGATATTGTGTGAAGCTAGGAAGTGCACCTGTGATGCACATCCTCACAATAATGAAATCAAATCAATGAAGTGCTGATATTCAATTCCATGCCTGGCAGTTCCTCATCAGCGAAATGAATGAACAAGCAGAAGAGATCACATGATCAAAATATTCACTCAATAATGTATCGCATACGATGGGCAGGTCAATATGTGAAAAATAATGACCCATCACAATTGAATATCTGAACAGCTTTATGAATATTCATGAGGTATAATAACAATGTGTGATACTAGTGTAATGATAATTACATCAGAAAACTAGTCCGAGAACCCTGGTGTTTGACTGTTCTTACTTGCTCTACTGAAAATACCTACAACCCCGAGAATGGCAGTTACATCTACATGTAAGTACATGTCCTGTGGTAATCAAAATCAGACAAGCTCAAAGCATGCAGCAAAATTTATCATCTTTTACATCTAATTTCTTTAACTTCTTCTAGAGGCATTTAAGAGTCTAAAAATTCCAAAGTTATTGCGTTTAATAATTTATTGGTTTGAAAACGTTAGAATCTATAATGAAACATCACCAGCAATGACTAAATAGGCTATACTGAAGATTTTGACAAAAGATGTTGGTCAGTGCAAATCCAATCAAAGTTCTGCTATTACTTTAGAATAAATCAATACCTTTCATAAAATATAACCCTTGTCTTTACATGTGTTACTGTTCAAAATCAGTGATAAAGTTCCTAAACTTTATGAAGAGGGTCGCATTATAACTTTTTCCAACTTTAAAATCATTTTACTGAAAGACAATATTTTCAGCTATTCCTGGTAAATACAGAAAATTTGATTTAATAAGCAAATAGATATCCTGCCAAAAACCTCCAGTATAACCTCTTCAAGGAATTTAATATCTCAATATTTGGTATCATTTTTAATAGTAATTATTTTCCAGCAGCCATAACAAACTCATTTTGATTATAACTGAGTGATATTCTCAACACATGTATCTTTTTTGACATAGCAAAGTAAATACCTACCAGTTGTGATTTGCTCATCATTTTCTCTTCCATCTCAAAGTATATGTCTAATTTCCGTGACTGTCAAAGGAAAACATGTCAGTTAAATGTATACTGATTTAACAGGAGCAAAAAAGTCAAGAATACTGTCACTTTTGTGCCATGGATTTCATTGTAAAAATGTTTCAAATGTTTAGATGCTTAAACACGCATGAGTGTTTAAAACTGCTTTGTATCGTAATAGCTCCCAATCATTTACACAACTGTAATACTGTCAGCTCAGACCAAATACTCTTCGTAAGATACCAAATTAATCCGGCAGTAAACAGTCATCTTGTCCTGACAGGGCGAGGCAGTGACACCTGACGCACCTTGATATGGTCGAGAAGCGCCGTGGCCAGATTCATATGCATGTCAATTAACCTCTTCTTCTCCAGAAGCTCGGGAAGAGAACTATAAACAAGGGGAGAGAACCATACAGTCAGGGGCATGTTTCACAAAGCGCACGTGAACGCTTTACTTGCATGTATCTTCCATGGTATTGTACAGGTAAGAATTACTTCGCCATCGTAGTTATGAGAACATTGAACTAGGTGTGCTTCGTGAAACGGGGCCCAGGTACCTATGCCAACTGTGACTGACCTCAGGTGAAGAATACACAGCCAGAAAGAGAACCTGTTAGGAGTTCAGTGTCTAAGAACATTATACAGACATTTTGAATATAAGGGGATACAAACAGAGAAGCCAGGAAGGCGTCAATGCCCAAGTTTAAACATTAAAACACTAAGTCTGCATCAGTCTGCATAGAATAAAGCCTTCAGAAAATGCTTTAATAAACACTTTACAAAAATGCCAAAAGGTTGAAGAATTACAGTAAATACTATACTCTTACCTGACTGCTGAGGTTAGCTTTGCTGTGTTGTCAGACAACATACTAATAGCCGAGTCATCTTCTCCTTCTAATCCCTGAAAATAAAATCAAGCAACATATCACAATACAACAATTACAATGATCCAAGCATGCTTCAGATATTACTAAAGATTGCAGCAAATAAACTGAAACTTAAATTTTCTAAATGTTGGTCTGTCACATGATAAAAAACAGCAGTACATATATGGTCATCATGAAACAACTTCCAATTTCTGATTCGCCCACTCGCCAATGTGGAACTGAATTATTACAAACCTGACAAAGAAACCTTTCAAATGCACTTCAAAGGGATAACAAGTTAAATGTAGGAGTTACCATGGCAGCTTTAAGTTGCTTGACTTCATCCTCACTGGCTCTGTAAGCATCCAGCTCCTCTTGTACGGCCTCTGCCACTGTGGGGAATGGACTACAAACAAAGAATGATACAGACACGATGTATTTATTATTTATTTGATTGTTGTTTTATGCAGCCAGAATTTTGGTGGAAGGAAACTGGGCAGAGCCAGTGGTAAACCCATGACCATCCAAAGGTTGCTGCCAGACCTTCCCACGTATGGCCGGAGAGAAAGCCAGCATGATCAGGACTTGAACTCACTAAAGACCACATTGCTGGGAGGCTCCTGAGTCATTGAACCGCACTGGCATGCTAGTCCCCTCAGCCACAGGGAGCCCCCAGACATGATATAGGAAGTAACCTAATAAAATCATTCATTGACTTATTTATTTATTGATTAGTCTTTCTTGCCATATTTCACTAACACAACAGTAGGCAGCATTATGGCGGGAGGAAACCAGGCAGAACCAGGGGAATTCCACGGCCATCTGCCGGCAGAACTTCCCAAACAGAAAACATTTTCTGAAACTGATTTTTAAACTATATGCATTCCATAGTAATACATTTTGTTCTAAAAAAAGAAAACAATATACAGAAAAGCACAATACAAACCTTCCTTTATGGTTCTGCCAAAACTTGTCAAGAAAACTTAAATCGTAAGATCGCTTCTTCTTCTTAGGTCTGGCTACACCCCCTGGTGATTTGACATCCACAGATTCCTCAATCTCTACTCTGTTCAACTTTAAATCCTACAAAAACAATTTGTCCTCATATCCTGAGCACATATCAGGAAAAACACTAAGATCGTTAAGTGTAAGACATGACCCAGCTCTGGATACAACCCAAGGTCTCCATGCTTATGAGATACGATAAATGACCTAAAGTTCCACACGTGAGTTACTGTCATTTACTTTCGCAGGATCTGAGTAGGCGGCAAGATGACAGAAGAGAATGATTAGCGACCACCCCTTTCACTACCTTGCATAGCACTTGGCAGATCTGATTGCTAATCCTCGCCAACTGGGGTCAAGTCACTGACAGTGAGGTGTGCAGGTCTCCCAACTTATAGGCCTACATCTCTAAATATATCCATGAATGAAATCGAATAAAATATCAAGACATGCGATGTCTATTACAAAGCTTTAAATTCAAAAAACTGTCTCATGTTCAAGCCTAAGAAGGAATGTACATGCACAATGTACACTGCAGATGTCAAATTATTCGGGATAGGCCTATGTGGAAGTCACCCCACACCGTTATCTGGTGAACGGTTGTCAGCTGAGAGCTCTCATTATGTAACGAATATATGTACAAATGAAATTCAACTGAATTTCACTGAGAAATATCTGTCATCAGCTTCCTGTGTCCATGTAATTCTAATTTAGTATCGGCATGTCAGTCTACACTTGTTTCATTACAATCACAACTGTCCTCCTATTGCAGAAGAGTTACTTTTTCTGCGTTTTGAAATCGGAAACCCCTCATTAAACACAGAAAACAACCTTGAATAAATTTGACCTCTTTTCGGTAGCACTGTGTGCGAGTCTGGCATATCGGGAGTCACATAAGTTGTTGTCACTTTTCACACACTTATTCATGCCGTATACTACATACATGTGGACTTCTCCTATCGAGATATAGGTCTAGACTCACCTAGCTCCACATACCTCAACATGAGAAAAGTGCATGAAGTGTCAATTATCAGAACTCTGGCATATCGGGAGTCACATAAGTTGTTGTCACTTTTCACACACTCATTCATGCCGTATACCACATACATACAGATATAGGTCTAGACTCACCAAGCTCCACATACCTCAACATGAGAAAAGTGCATGAAGTGTCAGTTATCAGAACTCTGGCATATCGGGAGTCACATAAGTTGTTGTCACTTTTCACACACTCATTCATGCCGTATACTACATACATGTGGACTTCTCCTATCGAGATATAGGTCTAGACTCACCAAGCTCCACATACCTCAACATGAGAAAAGTGCCTGAAGTGTCAATTATCAGAACTCTGGCATATCGGGAGTCACATAAGTTGTTGTCACTTTTCACACACTCATTCATGCCGTATACCACATACATACAGATATAGGTCTAGACTCACCAAGCTCCACATATCTCAACATGAGAAAAGTGCCTGAAGTGTCAGTTATCAGAACTCTGGCATATCGGGAGTCACATAAGTTGTTGTTGACGTATTAGAAGTTTGCACAACATTGACTGGCTATATATCAAAATATAAAGTGCATGTTTTATGATTACCAGCAGCAAATATGCCCAGGTATCTCCCGTGACTTTTTTACCCTTCGTTGGAAGAAATTAGCAAGCATAATGGACATGTGGAGATTTCGAGCCCTCTCTTTAAACGCAGTTTGAGTCATCATCTGCTGGTAATTGGCAAGTAAGGATTTGCAGGGTGCTAAGTTCTACAGCATTGTACATGAAGAGTTCTGCATGCATATAAACAGATATCTGACATGCCACTCCACATGTGTAATGGTGCTGGGTGGTCATGCTCATCAATCTCCAGGGAGTTTTCTACTGAATTCCCTTTCATCATAGAATGGTGATCATAAAACAATCAAGGAGCCCCTTTTGTGAAGTAAACCTTTGTGCACTAAATTCATTATGATTAAAACTGAGGAAAACATGAACCGTTGGTGGCAGGAGGATAGACTGATTGCTCAGTCTATTTGTTTTGAACTTTTTTATTACGTTCAAGGACTGTCCATATAATCCCCTGACCACCCCCAAAACTCTCCAGCAGCGCCTAGTCAGTAAAAACCATGATCACCGCAATGAATCCTGGGAAAGCTTTCCAAGTCTCAGTGCAAAACTTTAGATCATTTACCGTAGACACATTACATGTAGTGATGTGAGGAAATTAAATTCTCGAATGTTCATATTCCCTTCAGAGTTATCCCCCTTGAAAGATATATATATCTGACTGTCTTCTGTTGTAATCCTAAAGGACTGCAACTGGAAACTAACAATCCAGTCATACATAAAAAATGATGTCACTGATACATGAGCTCACCAACACATCATGTGACAAAGCCTGGTATGTCCAGGTGTGGTGAAGTAGAGTCGCCAAGTCAAGGTTTCTGTCTAATATCACAAGCAATGGTCTCTGGAAACTGAAACCGAAAAAAAAGGCAAATGTGATTCACTGCCAGAATTAAAATCAAAATAAACTTCTAGTAAAACAGCGTCAAACATTTTGATATTTTAACGACTCAACATCATTTAAAACCTTTCATAAGAATAGAAACTTCAATAATAATTTGGTAAAATCAAACAGAAACATATACGGAAAATATCAAATGATTTTAGCTTCAACATGTGTATATTATAGACAAATAAATACGTAAAACAAATACATGATTCTTAATTTTTATAACATGTAACACAGTAAAAATATTCACCAAAATGTTTGACCAAATTGTTTTTTATATCACTCTTACCTAAATTGACCAGCCTGTACACTATCTGTGGTAAATAAACTATTTCTGGCATCTCGCAAGTTTTCACGTAATTTCTTGTCTAGTTTTTGGGCAACCATTTCTGCAGCATTTCCACGTGGACATTGTATAAGAGGAACCGTACCTGTAAAGGGGGAGAGCATAGGTTAAATGAGTCACTCCTCAAGAGAAAGGACTGTTGCAATTTAAATTTCTTATGCTATCAGGAATAAAAAAATCAGAAATTATGACACTTACTCAGTTTCTCATTTATATGACAGTGTTAGTGTGGGTTTCCTAGCCTGCTAGCTAGCTGTCTAATGTTAACATATAAATCCAGAAACATGACCTGGGTAGGTGTCCTAGCTTAATAGTTGTTATAATAGTTAAACAAGTCATCAAATGTAAGGTGATTGTGTGTCTTAGCTTGCTGTCTAATGTTACAAATCATCACATATAAGGTGAGTGGGACTCTTAGCTTGCTGTCTAATGTTACAAATCATCAAATATGAGGTGGGTGGGTGTCTTAGCTTGCTGTCTAATGTTACAAATCATCAAATATGAGGTGGGTGGGTGCCCAAGCTTGTTAACTGTCTAATGTTACAAATCATCAAATAGGAGGTGGCTTAGTTTGCAGTCTGTTGGGTTATCCGTTACAAGGACTGCTTGAGATAAAGTGGTTGAACCCAGCTGTTACTGACATGGCTGCAGCTTTAGATCAGGTGAATGGGTACGTCTTTGTTAAGGTACAGTGAATGTTTCTAAACAGACCAGGTTAATTCACCCAAATATCTCACTACCCTGGTATATTTATTTATTTATTTGATTGGTGTTTTAAGCAGTACTCAAGAATATTTGACTTTTACAATAGCCGCTAGGCGGTGGGACGAAACCAGGCAGAGCCCAGGGGAAATCCACGACCATCCTCAGGTTGTTGCCAGACCTTCCCATGCACGGACGAAGAGGAATTCAGTAAGGTCTGGACATGAACTCACACTGCCCACAATGATGGAAGGCTCCTTGGTCATTGTGCCCTACTGGCATGCTAACCCAATCGGCCACGGAGGCCCCCTACCCTGGTATTAGTGAAATATTCATCAGGACAGCAATCAAATCCAAGCAGAGGTTATATTAAATCCTGGGAAGTCAACATTACAGCGGGTGACATGCGAACCTACCAAGAGTAACAAATACAGAGAAGAGACTGTCCACTATAATATCCATGGTGGCCTCAATCTCAGTGTCCTTGACATCTCCACGGTTTATAGCTGGAAACAAAAATATCACATATTACAAGTCACATGAGAACAGGGCCGAAATATGACTGAATGAATGAATGAATGACTTTGATCTAATGCCATTTCAGCAATACTTCAGCCATGTCATGGTGAAAACATGCTTAAAACAGGAGACAGTAGACGGTTTTCAAAGTGATCAGGGGAGTCAAAATATGACTGAAGCCAAACTTGTCAGGAAAATTCTTCCCTTTCAAAATTAATATCCTTTCCGAAAACTGTTTTGCTCAGTTCTCATGATGCTGGTTGTGAAACATGTATCTTCCTACACACTATATATGTACTTTTCCCCCTCACTTTTCACACACTTATTCATGCAGTATGATAATACATACATGTGGACTTCTCCTATCGAGATATAGGTCTAGACTCACCTAGCTCCACATACCTCAACATGAGAAAAGTGCCTGAAGTGTCAGATATCAGAACTCTGCCACTACTCCAAGAAAGTCAAACTGGACATTGTGTAGCTCTACGTCATCGTGTTAGCAAAGGTGGAGAGATTTGTGGAACTAAGACTCACCGTAGTATGATATAGAATCCCTATCTTGATGCCTGAGAGTGAACATATCATCCTCCAATGAGATAAAGTTGAGGTACTGATCAAACACCTGTGACGAAAATCAACAGCCTCTGAGACTCATGCAAAACTGGATTCAAAGTTTGACGGAATTCAATGAGTTTTGTAGGACACAACAATTATGAAATCAGAATAAACGAAATCAAACATGGATGTTGCGAAGTTTCAGAGGCTCATGAATGTTTTATAAACACTATATTTTGATGCCATAACTTAAACTTTTCAGATAAAAAAGTAATCAAACTTCAGCAAAATATGTCGCTGGAAAAATCTAAAATCAGATGAAATACCGTACTTTGAATTACAAACTTTTGATCATATAAATGACTACAACTAATTTTGCTGAATCTAATAGTGCTAATGGATGTATTTATTTATTTATTTGATTGATATTTTAAGCCTTATACAAAAATATTTATACGACGGCAGCCGGTGGTGGGAGAAAACTAGAGGAGACACGATCATTCGCAGGTTGCTCTTGTTAACTTGGCATTACCTTTGAGACTTGCAGGGCGCAATTTTGTTGGATAGCTGCGCTGGCAATATCCTCCAGCTTCTGTCTGGATACAGCTGATATGAAGTTGAGATAATAACTGTCATACAACTGGTTCTGAAGATCCTACAACACACACGAGAATACATGTCATCCTATACACCCTAAACTATCAAAAGTGTCCAAATATGTTCTCGCTTATAAAAGGAAAACACTGAAATGTTCTTGCCTATAAAATTAAAACACTTAAAATATGATTTAATCACCAGAGAAAGGATCCTTGAAAACTGAATATGAAAATATTTTTACTTACTTTTTATATTTTAAAAGCAGTCAAATGTTTTCATTGTATGACGTATGTCGTCATCAATTACTTACTTTCTTAAGTTTCAACAGTTTCTTTCTTGTTATGTAGCATTTACATCTACACGAGTGATTTCATTTTTTGAAAAATTCTACATGACTTACTCTACAAATCCTTTGCACATTTTCCTCTGATGGCATAACAAAGTAAATGGCAGGAACATCAGGGATGGGATCCCGGTCAGAGTGAAGCAGGCTTTCAACAACAAAGACATGAATGCAGTGTTAGCACATATAAATGTTCCTAAGCCTATTTCATTAATTCTGGGGAATTTTTTAGAGGACGGACTAGATTTGAAAATGAAATTACATGAATTGTAAATGAAATCTTTTAAATGCAACAAATTAAAAATATTCCAATTCCAATAAATAAACTTAGATCTAGTAGCATGGGTACCAAAGAGCTGGCCTGTGAGAGACACATGAATTCAAAACTACAGCTCAATACATAAAGAACTAGTGGTGAATTTGGTAATTTCTTGAACACTGTTTTCCCTGTCATAGAATGTCACCACCACTTATACCATTCAGTTTTATGGGTGGATCAAACCTAAGTGCCCAGAAAGACATGCACACCATACTGGAGTCAGATCAATGGTCTTCAATGTAGTATGTGTCGTTGACTGTTTCCTATCACCAAGGGCCCAATAACAGTCAGAGCAGGGGATTTCAAATAAGGCTTTTCTTTATATTTTTCAGACAATGGTTATTTAAATAGGTTTTCTTTGCTTTAAATTTAAATGTGCAGTTTTATATGCAAATTTCATAAATATATCGAGCTGCTGTTTATCCATAGTGAATGCCAAATAACAAATAGACTTACAGATGCAGGGTCACACCCATGTCACGTAATTCTTTGACTGTTAACAAAGGGGAGATAATGTCCTGTCCAAATCGATCATACACTAGTACCTGAGACAGAAATATCGTCACAAATCAAAGTCATCACAATCTGTCAACACTAGTACCTGAGACAGAAATATCGTCACAAATCAAAGTCATCACAATCTGTCAATACTAGTACCTGAGACAGAAATATCGTCACAAATCAAAGTCATCACAATCTGTCAACACTAGTACCTGAGACAGAAATATCGTCACAAATCAAAGTCATCACAATCTGTCAACACTAGTACCTGAGACAGAAATATCGTCACAAATCAAAGTCATCACAATCTGTCAACACACATATATCTCTACAATCATCTATTATAGAACAATGAATCATACACTATTCTGCAATGGAAATTATATCACTGATTGTGGATTTTAGTCAAACCAACAATATCCATATATTATGTGTATAATAGGCATCCTTAAAAATAAACTACATTGTACATGTATGATAGAACGGTAAAAATATAACTTCAGATTAACAATGAAAGTGTTTTTAACAGATACAAAAGCAACATACACAGCTGCACAGAAAACAATGTGTCCATGAAAGCTGCTCTTCCTATCTACTTCACTGAAAGCATTTCATTCTGCAGAGGGTGTATGTACTAAAACTTACCTTCCATTGTGGTTCAACAGAACTTGATAGTGATGGCGGTGAGTTGAAATTCAACATACGCTTCAAGGAAGCTATAATAAATGAAAACAGTATTTATTTATTTGATTGGTGTTTATGCTGTACTCAAGAATATTTTACTTATAGGACAGTGGCCAGAATTATGGTAGGAAGAAAGTGGGCAGAGCCCGGGGGAAACCCATGGCCATCCACAGCTTGCTGGCAGACCTTCCACATATGGTCTGACATTACAGTGACCGCATTGGTGGGAGGCAGTAAGAATCTCAAAGAAATCAGCTCAAAATACCACTTTTACATGCTGCCACTATGACTTTTTAACTTTTTTTCTGCAAACTCTGTATCTGCTTTGCTTATGATGATTTCATCCTGCACTGAATAATCCAACCGACTGCTGTTGGATAAGAAAGAGGACAAGGAGCTTCTGAATTACTCATTTCAACTACTTTCTTTCACACTAAATAATGGTGCAAATAAAAAGTACATTAAGAAGTCAATGGGGCTGCTTGTGAAATCCAAAACTAGGTTTTGTTGACATTCACAATTTATATATGCTGTGTAAATTGTTCTGTTCTCTTACGCACAATAATTTCGGGTTATCAGCCGTACTTCTCTGAATAAGCGATTTTGGCATTTCAGGATGCGTGGCACTACACTCGCCACAACAGAGCAGCTGTGGTCAAATTAGCACCCAGTCACAGACAGTGACTTTGAAGTCTGAGGTTGCAGCTGCTTTTCATGGCCAATAAAACGGCAAAATTTCAAAATAACACTTTCTCCTTAGCATTTTCAGATTCTCCATTGTTTGTACTGTAAGTTTCTGCCAATGGGGACACGATTTCCCATGCAGAATTTCAATGAAATTGATATTTAATGTAGTAAGTATGCAGCTGCTAGGATAAAGTATACGCTGTTGAGTGAAAATTAGCTCCCAGTTCCCGTGTAATGCGAGATCTCATGACATTCCTGTTAAAAAAATGGTGCCAGTGTGAAAGGCGAAAGTGACTTATATCGTCCAATGTTGTTCATTTCCCTATACCTCTCCATGTTATCTTTCACCTCGTCGTCTGCTTGCCGCTGCCTCATAAGAGAGATGTGTCTGGATGTCGCGAATTAGGTTTGGAAGTACAATGTGGCTTTATTAAATGTCAGTTTGGATGCTAACTACCAAATTGTCAACTATGACCACACTCAATGTTTAATGTTTTTGATCTACTGTGATATCCTGCAAACAGTCAAGCCATCTTGCACTCTGGTCCCTCTCATTACGTGAATGGCTTTTGTTGCAGGACAGGAAAATTGTCAAAATTTTACTGAACGATACACTAAAAAAAAAAAGAATAAACAATTTGCCCACCTAACCCACAAACCCACATAGCGGCTTGTCAATGCTAAAAACCCGTCAATGGTTTTCAATGCATTCCAATATGGGAACGCATTACACTTACGAATGAACCGCTTCAGTTACAGCAACAACAACAACAGCATTGCATATCTGTCATTTTAACAAATTTACGCTTATTTAGGTACATAGGAATCAACCACAGATATTAAATTCGGTGCTTTAAAGGAACCATCAGAACGCTCTCTGGCTTCCAAATTTGAACTCTAAAAGTTCTAAATACAGATGTCATGTTCACCTGTTTGTTTTTCTCTTAAGGAAGCTGCCATGTTGGAAAATCCGATGTGGCAGTTAGAGTACAATATCTGGAACTAGCATACACAAACAGAGGACGGATGAATGAGAATTTCAAACCTTGCTTCATTCAGTTCATAGCGATTGGCAAATATATATCATATTGGCTTTTGTGATAAATTTACATGTGTTAATTGTAAAGATATGGACTTAAATTATTATCAAGTTTGTAAAGCGATTTTGTTTCATCCGTACTTATTACCAGTTGTAGTTTTTTTTCAACATCACTTTGCACCTATGTGCTTTCTGTTTACAGCCTGCATGTCACTGGGAACAAGGTTGGCCTTGCTGGCACTTCCTGCGCGGGAGAATGCTCATGGACGTTAAAAGGTTATGAAGAAGTGACACGGGGATGTTTTCCTCCGGATAAGAGGCTCTGGATTGTTGAAACTTTTCTAGACAGTGGTTTATCTGTCCTCACAGCAAATTAAAGTGGAAGAATCTGCGAAAATGGCTACCTCACTCGTCGCCGAAATTCTAACATCAGCGGGTAAAAAATATACCTCTGCAGAGTGAAACACATAAAGTACTAAAAAATAATTCTATGTGTAGATAAAGATTAAGAGTAAGATCACGGCAGATAACGTTTGTTAGTTTTATGCTGCAAATCGACCTAAAACACAGAAGCTTGGCCGAGGGGTATAGCTTCCGGCCGATTGAAGTGTCCATCTTGTATGGTTCTCCACATGATTATTTGTATACAATTTGTATAAAAACAGAAGGCAACAGCTCATGCAGGCATTTATATATCGCCTGTCACTACTCTTCACCATGTACATGTACACACAGTTGTAAGCCTCAGACCAGCCCGGATAGCACAGTTGGTAGAGCATCCGGCTTCAGATTTCAGCTTACTTGCCTTCGGTAAGTCATTTCAGTGAAGCAGCACTAGATAAAAGAACGGTGGAAATCCGCCCTGCAACAAGGAGGCACATTACATACACCCTTCGTCGTCATATGACTGAAAAATTGTTGAGTACGACGTTAAACCCCAAGCACTCACTCACTCGTAAGCCTCAGTCTATCTGATTTATGTATCAGAGAATCTATCCTAGGCTGTAGGCCCGAGTTATATGTCAGAGAATCTGTCTTCCACATATCAGACTTGATCACACAAAGTTGTGACGTACACTACTGGTACTGCATGTGCGCCTGCATGGTGGGAAATTGTTGGAACTTTCATCTGGGCTGTTGGTCAGGTGAGCCTACATGGAAGGCCATGATTTTCAATCAAACTTAGCTGAAGTTGTTGGTAATAGAAATATGACCATGTGGGCTCACAGCTAAATGTGAGACTGCATCAGATGACAGCACCAGTTCAGGTACTAACGAAAATCGCAAGTAGGCACGCCAACTTTCCTTCTTCTCCACTTCCTGTGATCTGATTAGCATGTAAGTTTGATATGTGGAAGACAGATTCTCTGATATGTAAATCAGGCCATCAGCCTACGATTGATTCTCTGATATATAAATTGGACAAACTGAGACTTATGACTGCCGGTATTTGTATATGTTGAAGAGTAGTTACTGGCAATTTGTAAACGCCTACATTTGTTAGCTATTGCCTTTGTCTTTAAATTATATACAAATAACCAGTCAAATAAATCAAGTGAAACACGTGGACAACCAGATTCATAAATGTAACTGTTGCGCAGAAGACATATATATATGTAGTTATCCACTTTGACATATATATATCTGAAGAACGGCGAATGGAAGGATTTATACATATTGATGTATACCAAACGTGCTTTCTTCTAGCTATGCAATTTATATTTATTTTAAGATGGTAACATTTGTAGGCCAAATTCCATCAGATTTGTGAAGAAAATGAAAAAGTGAAGGTGAAAAGTTAAAAATAGTGACACCTGGCATCCCACAGTTGTAGATGTGGTTTGATAAGCCATTGTGTTAAGATCATGTACACAGTATATGTTCTGTTTTCTGTAGGTCAGCTGGAGAAGGAAGAGATCCTTACCAAACTAGGCAGACTAACAAAGCGTGTTAATGAGATTAAGCTGGATGTGTACGAGCTGACCAAGAACCAGTATAATGACTTTGTGCCAAGTCTGAGCCAGGCTGAGGAGCTATCTAATAGAGTCCAGCAGTTGTCCTCCCAGATGGAAGGGGTGAGCAACACCATAGAGCAAGAGGTAAGTAACCTGAAAGGTGGAGACATGGGTGTCGGCGTGTGTGTGTGTTGGGGGGGGGGGGGATTTTGCATCATCAAGGTCTTGAGGGAACATATATTTAAAAGCACATTTCTGTACATTACATTTGCAGCATTTATTCAGAGAAATGGTCTAAAATTTGCAACCAGTGGAACAAGCAGGGCACAATTGTTACACTTGTCTGCTGGTTCAAAGCTAATGGAACTTTGGACTCACCAGTATGATGAAACAGTCATGCCATACAGTTAAAATTAAGACGGATTATTGAATAGTTTAATGATGTTTTCCTTTATTTAAAAGTAAAATAGAGAAATACCAGTATATCTGGCAATATATAGTAGTTAATTTTGACCCCTGTCAAGGAAATATAAAATTAAGAATATGTAATGCATAGCTCAGATTGTGATATCCTTGTCTCATACTAGCCCTTATTATGTCTTCATAGTTTTAACTCTAATGGTCCAAAAATAAGCTTCAAAGTCACTTTTCAAGTTCTGAACATGTTGCAGATGACTAAGTGACATCAGCGACTGGATGTTTTTACTTTATTATTTAGGCAGATTTTTTTTGTACATCTGGTGATATTATTCATTATTAAGAAGCAATCAAAGCCTGGATTTGTTTGTTCGGATTGCTGCTTTAATGAAGTCGTTGTTTCTTTCAAACATGTAGATCAAGTCTCAGTTGAACATGTCAACTGGAGAATTTCAAACTCTGTCCACCCAGCTTCAGGAAACAAATGCTACTTTAGCCATTGCCGAAAAACTCATGAAAATAGATGAATTGTTTAAGTCTGTTGCCAAGGCAACAAGTGAAGAGGAATTCTCCACGGCAGCCAGCTGTTTGTTAAACATCAACACACTGTTGTCATTCCCAGTGGTTGATGGAGAAGAAGAAATCAATGTCATGCAGAATCTCCGCACAGAGTATAGTGTTCTGAAAGAGAAGTTTGTCGTGGACCTCGGTGAGTTTTGGAAGACGCATGTTGTGTGGAAAATCCCCCAGGATAAATCTGGCTCATTGCCTTCTACACTCGTAGAGCTGACACTGGTGCATTCTGGGAGAGGGAAGGCAGCCATTGAAGAGGCTGTTCTTGCCATGGAGAAAACAAACATTCTGGAAAAGAAATTAAAACTGTTCAGTGATCGACTTGTGGCAAATCTAGTCAAACTGTTGGTGTCAGATGATACAGCTAGAATTGAGCTCACAGAAAGCAGGGGTGAGAAGAAGCTAAAACTGATTTGCAAAGCAGAGGACAAAATCGTGGCCCCAAAACCAGATGTGGCCTTCAAGAAGCTAGAGAAATTGTTTGATTTTCTGTTCAAGTATCTCTTGAATGTGCCTTCTGGAACAGTGACAGATTCTAAGGGTGACAAGGAAGCTACTCTTATGGAGAGGTTAGGTCTTCTCTCTGCAGATAAGGTTATAGACATGATAGTCAAGGAATGTCTGGTGAATGCCATCCCCTCCAGTAAAGCAGAATTGGAGAAGTTTCGTGAAGTTGTCATTCAGACAGAGAAATTCCACTCCAAGCTCTTATCTATGCATTTCTTGTCAGAGTCAAACCAAGGCCTTCTAGATTTTGTAGGTAATGTCAAGGTGTTATTTGCCAACAAAAAGTGTCAGGAGATCTTCGAATATGCTCGCAACTTGATTACCTCAGAGATTCATAATACCGTGGTTATCTCCCCTGTGAAACCCATAGGGGAGTTACCACCCCTTGATCCTGAGGCTCCAGCTTTGAAGAGACAGAAAATAGCAGAAAAACTTGCTGCAGATGTTCAGCTGAGTGAGAACATTACCAGGCTACCTGTCTGTCACATCAGGTAAGGGGAACTCAGTAAATTGTTTCATAGTGCGCTTCATATCTGTGATCGGCTCTGCCTGGTTTCCTGCCATCATAGTGTTGGACGCCATCGTATAAACAAAATATTCTTGATTATGGTGAAAGTATCAGTCAAGTAAATAAATAAATACATCATTGATAAAAGAGTACACAAGAAAAGTTCCATTAAACCTTTTTCATCTTAGAAATAATAGCCTACAAAATAAACTCATTCAGAAACTCCTGTTTATCCTCCTGAATTCTTCTAAGTGATGAAATATTCCCAGGAGTCAAAACAAGGCTTAGGGCATGTCATCACATATGTCCAAAATCAAAAACCAATTCTGCAAATGCAAGAAGTTCAGATCTATGTGCATGGTAAAATTTTTAGGAATTACTAGTCAAATAATATCTTTATTTCAGGATTTCAGTCGTAACAACCAAAATCAATACAGTGTCTTACCATCATCAAGTACTACAGTATATTTTGCTGGTTATCCCATTTCAGTACATCTTGTTGGTTATCCCATTGCAGTACATCTTGTTGATTATCCCATTTCAGTATATCTTGTTGATTATCCCATTTCAGTACACTTTTTTGGTTATCCCGTTTCAGTACATCTTGTTGGTTATCCCATTTCAGTACATCTTGTTGGTTATCCCATTTCAGTACATCTTGTTGATTTTCCCATTTCAGTACATCTTGTTGATTATCCCATTTCAGTACATCTTTTTGGTTATCCCCCTTCAGTACATTTTGTTGGTTATCCCATTTAAGTACATCTTGTTGATTTTCCCATTTCAGTACATCTTGTTGATTTTCCCATTTCAGTACATCTTGTTGGTTATCCCATTTCAATGCATCTCATTTTAGTTCATCTTGTTGGTTATCCCATTTCAGTACATCTTGTTGATTTTCCCATTTCAGTACATCTTGTTGATTATCCCATTTCAGTATATCTTGTTGATTATCCCATTTCAGTATATCTTGTTGATTTTCCCATTTCAGTACATCTTGTTGGTTATCTCATTTCAGTACATCTTGTTGGTTATCTCATTGCAGTACATCTGGTTGGTTATCCCATTTCAGTACATCTTGTTGATTATCCCATTTCAGTACATCTTGTTGGTTATCCCATTTCAGTACATCTTGTTGGTTATCCCATTTCAGTACAACTTGTTGATTATCCCATTTCAGTATATCTTGTTGATTTTCCCATTTCAGTACATTTTGTTGATTTTCCCATTTCAGTACATCTTTTTGGTTATACCCCTTCAGTACATCTTGTTGATTTTCCCATTTCAGTACATCTTGTTGATTATCCCATTTCAGTATATCTTGTTGATTTTCCCATTTCAGTACATCTTGTTGGTTATCCCATTTCAGTACATTTGTTGATTATCCCATTCCAGTATATCTTGTTGATTTTCCCATTTCAGTACATCTTGTTGGTTATCCCATTTCAGTACATCTTGTTGATTTTCCCATTTCAGTACATTTTGTTGATTTTCCCATTTCAGTACATCCATTCAGAGTATGATGAGCCTTGCGTATGAAACACTTCAGGAAGCTGTGGATAGCTCAGAGCAGTGTGCCATCCAGCTTTTCTATGCTGTCCGCAGCATATTTGAGTTATTCTGCAGTGCTTTTCCTCGATATCATAAACAGAGTTTGGCAATGTTACCACAGTTGGCAGGTTTGTATGGTTTTTATGCGAAAGTGATGGAAAAAGTTGTTGTTTATCATGGCATCTTCATTGTATAAATGATTGCATGAATTTATTATTTATATGGAGGGGAAAGCTCAGGATTTCCTTCACTGACAAAAGTGATATTTCACTCAGTTAGATATAATTTTTGTTATTACATTTTGATAGTTCACACCCAGACACAATGATGTCAAAAAAGGAACATCTTGTTTTCGATAATACTTTAATAGTTTAGTCAACTATAACACTACAAGGCAAGTCTGTAAAGGCAACCGGCTAAAAGCATTGCGTAAATTTGTTCAAATACACAAAATGATGATATTGTCAAAGTATAAATAATAAATAAAATGCACAGTGAAGGCTGAATACCATAAATATTTTTTTTTGTGAGATGTGGAAATAGTAACCCACTTGACACTGTTCGATATCAAAAAAGGTATCCTGTGTGTAAACCAACATGGATTGGTATGAAAATTAATCATTTGCCTTAAAAAAAAAAGTGCAATGTAATACTGGTGTATGTTTGATGTTTATTTGCAGTATCGGGATTGGAATTCAGCAGTTCTTAGGGACAGGAAATTTCTTTATAGTTGCAAACTGAATTATGAGCGAAACTGAAAAAATTGTTTCTGTTTTACCTTGAGAGTCCTGGCTCACCGACTATCACCCACGTGCCAAATGGGAGGTTCTGATAATATTCCAAAGCTCTCATTGAGTAATTTCAGATTGTAAATGTCTTCATTATTTTATGAATCATATTAATAATTCTTTTTCTTTAGAACAAGTAGTGTGGGCCTATCAAACATTCTCCTACAAACTAGGGCGTGTCCAGGATACATGTAACAGGATACTGAGCTTTGTCTTTCAGCTATTCACCACAATAACTGTTTCTTCATCGCCCACCACCTGATGACATTGGGCCACCAATTCTCTCAGAAGCTGCCCTCCCCACTCAAAGATGGCAGTGGCACATTTGTGGACATGGTCAGTCATATTCGCAGACTAGGCACAGACTGCTTCCTGGAGCAGATAAGCATACAGAAGTCTCAGCTGCTGGAATACCTACAGGGCGCCCAAGGTGAGAGGAAGTCATCTTTTCATATTGAGTTTTTAGCAGCATAATTTTTGTGAGGCCAGAAAGGCAAGTGGATCAGATATGAGATCCTGATGCAGTGACAACCTTCTTGTGGAACATTTTCACTTCTCCATTAAATCCTAAAGGTTAAGGGGAATAACCTTAAGTATAATCTACAACACCAGTCAAATAATAATCTCATAATGTATTTGTATTTAAATATAGTTCAATTCCAGCTCATGCTGGCTTCCTTTCCGGCTGTACATGGGATGGTCTGCCAGCAAGTTGCGGATGTTTGCGGTTTCCGTGTGGTTTTCTCCCATCATAATGCTGGTCACTGTCATATAAGTGATATATCCTTGAGTACGGCATAAAACATCAATCAAATAAATAAAATAAATAAATATGCTCATAATCACTACCTGATTTATTTTTGGGTGGTATTTAGTGTTGTGCTTCAGAATTTTTCACTATACCATGATGATCAATTTCATGGATGGAAAAGTAGATTGGCCGAAGTAAACGGCCACCTTCCCCCAATAAAACACTGCATAAAGTGCTACCTGACTTGTCAGGTCATCATTCAGTGATAATTACAAGATGACGTTATTCTTGACTTGGGCATTTTGTAGGATTTTCTAGTGTCTCTGAGGAAGAGAACTACCTGTCCACCCAGAAGGCTGTCAAACAGGTTCTCCATCAGCTGGGACATCTGCAAAGGGTGTGGCAGGAAGTGTTGCCTCCGAACATCTACAGCAAAGCCATGGGTCAGTCACAGCGGCTTACTTGTCCTGGCTAGGACATAGCTGATCAAAACTTAACACTATATGCACTTTGGAATGTGTCAAATATGAACCAGGGGTCCAACTGATATAGTTAGATCATGGACCTGTTTCACATGGTGATTTCAGGCGTTTTCCTAAAGTTGTAATGCATAATAAACTCTTGCATTTATGCATCAAATTGACAAATTCCCATATTGTGGTGGTAGATTTTCAAGCAAGTTTAGGCTTCCAGCTTAAAATGTTTTGTCTTGTAAACAATTTTTTGACTTGAGCCCTGTCAAAATTTATTACTTGGTATGGCTGAGAGTCTCAGTATATAAAAGTACATGAGTACCTTTGTCAAGCAGTGTTGCTGGAAACTTCACCATGGTTTCTTACTTAAAAATAAAAGAAAAATTAGTCATATGAAACTCCAAAGATTTAGAGGAACAGGGGTTCATAGAAGTCATCTGGACGAGCTGGTATTTGATCCGTCGATTGAATAAAAACTCAGGTTGTATTTATTCAATTTGAGGTTGTTTTTAGAAAGAAATATTAAAAATTTTACATAAATTCAGTTTGGAGATATTCAGAGTTCAGCAAAGCAACTGGTTCATGTTACAAGTTATCTCCCTTCTACGGAAATCTCCATGACCCTCTGCGTTGATTAGGTTTAAGGAGGCAATTTTTGGAAGCGAAAGGGCGTATGAAATGACATAGTAAGCTTCCGTGTCGCTACCAAATCGGGCCTAGTGAATAATTTCAACTACTTCGTCTTCCGATCGTTCTGTTTTTGACTTTAGCTTAGGGTAGGAGACTGCATCAGAGCGCACTCTGTCTGACTGGTTTCCGCCCCTTGGCGTCAGTGGCGATAATATCTTCAGCTCCTTTCTAGGCAAGCACGCAGTTTGCCTCCAGGTTTTGTTTTCAGGAGCCTGAAGTTTGATAAATAACATACAGCAGCGAAATTAAAACCTACTTTGCCAGATATGAACGTTTACCAGCGACATCAATTCACTATAAAGATTGTTTTTTTGTTCGAAGACTGAACAAGGAGACAAGACTTCAGATGCCAAAGGTTGTAAGCTTACTGTGCAGGTCTTATGCTTCGCTGTACTGGTATCCTGAAATACATGTAACAATAACTGCAATGTAGACTGATTATCAGTTTGCAGTATCAACCAGGAGACCAGCTTGAGTTCATATATAGGCACTGATAATTACTTCTATCTATGAAGAATAGTAAAGTACAAAAATATTCAGTTTCAGTATCTCAAATGGTGGGTTGAAGCATAAAAAAAAAATCAATTTCAGTTGAAAGTAAAACTCAGTTTTGCCCAGAAAGTGGTGGTTGGTATGTGGAAAAATGACTTCTTTGAACCCCTGGGGAATAACACATTGCTTAATAACTTTTATAGTTATTAGTTTCAACAACGTTTCAAAATCAATTCAGAGACAACAACCAGGTTCTAAAAGCCAGTCAAAGATTTATAGCTGAATTTATGAAATTTAAGCTATACATGTTTATGTAGCCCATAGCATGGTTGCAGTAATGAATGTTCATTTATTAAAATTACCCACTTGTACTCCTGTATCTAACAGGTAAAATACATCTCTGTTTCAGGAACCCTGGTGAATTCGGTTGTGGTGGAAATCATAAGTAACATTGTGGCCCTGGAAGACATCTCAGCTGATGACGCCAAGCAGTTGCATGGCCTCCTGTCCGAGTTTAGCTCCAGTCTGGCCCTGCTCTTCAAGGTACAAGACAACAAAGTGAACACAGAAGTCCAGCTACTGAAGAATGTCAGCAAGTGGAGGAAGTTCAAGGAGCTGCTGCTCATGTTGAACGCTGGCCTGCAGGACATTGCTGACCGCTGGGTGGACGGTAAAGGACCCCTTGCTGCCGAGTTCAACAGTAACGAGGTGAAGTCTTTAATAAGGGCACTGTTCCAGAACACTGATCGTCGGGCAGCTGTCTTAGCCAGGATCCACTAAATTGTTGTTGGTTTTATTTTGCTATTTGTCACAAGAAACAGTACATGGTAAGGTGTGGTATTGTGCATCTTTTCACAGGTAACTGGTATCTGGATATTTGAAGTCTTCATCCTTATTTATTGTGTACAGGACACCTCTTGATTACAGTATATCTTCTGATCTAGAATAGTAATGTGTTGACCAATAAGCTGGTTAATGTAATGTGTAATACTGTACATTTGATACTATGCATTTTATAAAATCAATTTTATTCAGTGCCAAAATGCCGAATCCTTTTCTCTCTAGTACCAGAAATTTAAATACTTTGTCTTCCCTGCTGACTTGAATAACCCTCACTGTGGGCCGTTTAACAAAGATCTTTCAGACATTAGCCTAAAATTGTAATGAAAATTAAACTCTTAATTATATAACTTAAAAAAATTTAATTTATTAAATTTTGACTGCTAATTCTGTGCTGTGGTGGTACAATTCTGTTCTGTGGTAGTGCAGTTTCAGTGAAGATGTGAACATCCAGCTTCATATATTTTGTTTTGTAAAGATATTAAGTTTCGGACATCAGAACAAAGTGGCTTTGTGATGCACCCAGGTGGCATTCTTGATGAACGGCTGTTTATCTTTGACGGCAGGTACATGTACACACATTGTATACTGTAAAACACTAACCTTATCACTACAATGTCTCACTGCTTTTCCAACACTAGTGTGATCAGTAACAAATTGTAGATCTGTGGTGTTTGCTTGATCAGTTGTCTCGTATAGAATGAAGAAGTTTGCTTGTCTCACATAAATCTCATAAACGCTCAAAGTGGTTTTCTTCATCACAGGGTTAAGATGCTGGTGTTTCTGTCACCAGACATACAAGGTGTTGAATCAATCCAAACTTTGGATGAGGAATTCTGTATCCATGGTGACAATTAGCTATTTTTTTTCTCAAATCACTTGCCTTCCAGCAACATGTCATAAACATTGAGTATACATGAGATAAAAGTTAACTTCAAGTCCTCTGAAATTGTCCAGCCACAATTCTTGGTATGACGTAAAGTGCAGATCACTCAATCAACATTAAATCCTGTCAGTCAACATTAAATCCTGTCAATCAACTTTAAATCCTGTCAATCAACATTAAATCCTGTCAGTGCATTATGAGTGAGACCCACATTTCTTTCACATTGCCCTCTACTACCCTTAATCTTCTGGAGTTACAAAATACAATGAATTTATTGGGTTTGATTCAGTGTTTAGATTATTTTAATTTGCAAAAAAATGTTTCTGTATGACGCATACGGATCAACCATACATTGGATTACCGGGATATTAAAGTGCTTCCTTGTGCTATTATGAAAGTAAAGTTCTAACAAAACTTAATATCTATTTGTCTTGTTCATTTGTGTTTCTATTTTGTTGCCTTGATTCTAGTGAATAGTCTTAATGTTATACAAGCATTTATAATTTTTGTCACATGTTTCGTTGTCTTAGGTAACTGTATTTCCTTGTGGCATTAAAACCTTGTAACATTTTGTGACCATTTCAGCCAAAATGTGACAGAAAGCAAATTTACTATAGAAATTTAAATTTCTCCCTCTGTTGGAAACTTTGTAAATACAGTGTATGTGAAGTGACTTATTGATTTCAAGTGTTTATTAAATGTGATGACATCTTTGAGCAATTGTAGACCAGTGAAGTCTATGAAATGCAGTTAACATCACCAAAATTTTTTGTACCTCGTTGTACTTAATTTAAGGTGCTAGAGGGTGTGTAAGATGCTGCTGCATGTATTTAAGCATTTACTCGAACAGTGATAAAAAAACCGTAACCAAGGTAAACAGACAAGAGGCCAGATGCCGAGATTTCCTCGGTTACCATTTGCATCACAGTTAAAGTATGGTGGACATTGATTGTTAATTACATATCGCTGGAGGTCACTTACCTTCTATCAGTTTGACCTGGAAATACTCGCCAACACACCTTGAATGGTATTCATATTTTAAAGCACCCGAGTTCCTCGCAAGGAGCAGGATGAGATAAACAGGATAGAGCTAAATGGGCGAAATGCTGATATTTGACGATTCTTAACGTTTAAAGTACTACAGGACATTGAAACTATCATATCTTATGGCTAGATACATAATTCGGATTTCATTTCGAGAGAGAATTTCTTACCCAAAAGCTATCATTTTTTTATGCTAAAAAGTTGTTCAACGCCTGTCTCATGGATTAAATTCAATTTGTTTTCGCCTCCAGTACTGTAACCACATGACCAAAAAGTGTGCTGATGATTGGCTCAGAACATCACTGCAAAACTAAAATATGTGAAACTTCTTGCCTGTGGCGTTTAACCAAATAATAATACTATAACCAAACCATATTAGAAACTCTCCTTTATTTCATTCCGATCATTGTTACAAATGTACTTGAGCAAGAAATCCTATATAAACGTGTAAGGTATAGGCCTCCAAGCTTAGTAAACAAAACTGCTGCTAAAAATCTCATACGTATTGCTACAAACACCTGCTGGCTCACTCTAGAAAGTTAAAGCAACATGGAGACATCTATTAACACGCTAGAATAAAATCAACTTCAGTTACCTATTTCACTACAAATCTAATTAATACGAACTGTCTGCTTCACTGCCACGTTTAAATACTGTATGTTCTACTATATATTCGACATTGACAAAAACAATATATTTATAGACTCATTTCTCGTAACAATATCCCGTTATCCGTCCGTAAAGTATATTCCGTTTCCTGAAGTATATAGGTACTGTAAATGAAGACCCAATCTTATTTAGAGTGCTTTAGCGGTATTTTAAGGGAATGAAATGAGAAAGTAAGAATGAGAAAGTAGATAGAGTGTATCCCGTATAGTGTAGATGATCCACAGGTGGGTAGAACGATCGTATCGGCCTGTGGGTCGTGTCTGGTCTCTGGGGATGACGTCCACGTACCAGTGCTTCAGACTTGTGAAGAGCATACGCACAGTCACATATACTTCAGTGACTGTGGGTATCCCTGATAACAACGCCACAGTACCTGACCAAGAATCTGACGTAGGGCCTTCTGTCCCAACCGCTATCCCATACCAAGCAGCTTGATGGTTTAAGCGCTTGAACCCACGCCATGCATTGTGGGATTTGCAATGTATTATAGGATTTGCAAAGCATTTCGGGATTTGAAGTGGAGTATAATACATTATGTAAACAGATTTGACATATATGAAGAGCCTCTTTGGTAGTTATTTTTGGAGGCCTACTTAATTCAGACTTCCATGAAACGTTCAGCGCTATAAAGGTTAGAAAACCGTGCATTACTGAGTACCAGGAGTTCAAAAGTTAGACTGAGAGAGTTATAGCTATGTCATGCGCACTTTGCATTTCTTAAGTAGAACACAATCACGAAGATATCAGTCCATGTGTACGTCTGGGAATTAGGTGAGCACCCGTTGATCAATCTAATTCTCAAACAGGACAGTGGCTCAGAGAATAACTTCAGAATGACCTCTTGCTTGCAGTACCCCTATCTTCCTAGCAGTATCTCACATCTCTAATCAGGTCTCCTATACCCCACTTTAAAACCTACAATCCACTTCAAAACCCACAATCCCCAGCGGGATGAGGGAATCATGCAATCGGCCAGTTATCATGACCTGAAAAGCATGTTTTCTCCAAGCGACGATTTTGCATTTCTGTCAGCCTGCTAGTTATTGAGACAATTGGCTTATTTTGTGCAGAGTTCCAGAAGGGACAAAATTCCAGAGACGAAGGTACAGACGGCGGCAGCGATTGCTAAGGCGAGAGACCAGCCCACGTCAAAGTAAATCGTGTCGAACTTAGTGACGAAGATAGCCACACCGATCACGATAAACGCAACTGAAAAATAAAAAAATCTGACTTAATAAAAATGAACATCAATAAAAATGAAAATTGTTTGAATGCTGACCCTGATATGCTGACATTATGTCCCATAGCATGAGCGTTAATCGCAAACTACATCATGATATACATTCACGGTACAACGGGTTGGTTTTGTTGTTATAAGGGGGCCTTGACTCCGGCCTCAAGCCACGACGTGGGTCTCTCCGGTTCTTCGACTCAAAGACCTGCTCCGCCGTTGTACAAGTGAAACAGTACTGAGCACGGCGTTAAATACCAATAAAATTAATAAATGAATTGCCTAAATGAAAACGTTCACAATGAGGTAAAAAAAAAATCCAGCTCTCGCCGTTTGGAATGCGGCTGTAAGTCAGGGAATTTTGCCACTTCGCGAAGGTACGGTTCTGTCACCTTATAAAACAGACTACCGTTATATAAGTGATAAATTCTTGAGAACGGCAATAAGCACCAATCAAATAAACAAATACATAATAAATTTTCATTATAACCATATGAAAACGCACACATTAAAGACTGTTCTAGATAAGATAAAACGCTCCGACGGTTAAAACCCTCGTTCGCTACCACTGTCAAACGACGAATGAGGTCGCCTGTTCGAATCCAGCTATGGTTCGGCTGCGGCTTGTTAAAAGGTTTGACAGGTACTTGATGAAGGGTGCTGTAGCTTTCTTCAGTGACAAATCCGATAGCCGTCATAGGGGTAAAAAAAGTCTTGACTATTAATCAAGTAAGAAATTCAATAAATAAATAAAAGACAACTAAAATCGCAACTGAAGAATGTTTTGTTACCCGCTAAGAAGGTGAGGATGATAGCCAGGATGAGCGGGTTTCGTCGCCTCATGGATGTCACACAGGTGTAGAGGATCAAGATAATGAAGGCGAGGACCAAACAGATCAGTCCAAGACACTCCATGGCCTGAGCGGCATGGAACCAAGCTGCAGAGAGAATGGAGGGAAAGAGTCAGTTATTATCAATTACCGTTTTGAAGATTATACAATCCAGTTGTGGCGCGACCTACTCCTGGCAGACCTGTTAATATGGGCTCGTATAGTCACAGTGCTCCAGTATGACTGACTATATTGCTATGATGTCACGTGTCTCTCGATTACAAACACAGCACCGAGGTGGTTAGCGTGCCAGCGCGGCGCAATGACCCAGGAGCAACTCAGCAATGCGGTCGCTGTGAGTTCAAGTCCAGCTCATGCTGGCTTCCTCTCCGGCCGTACCAGGAAAGTATGAAGATGAAGTATGCCAGAGAAAAGACATTAAACACTATCCAATAAATTAGTCTGATTTAGTTCTCTAAAATTTTCAGTTCAGTACCGGTATAGATATTTTTTAAACATCGAATTCTACATTGTTCTTTGGGACCAAATGGGTATCAATCACGCCATATCCATATATTCTTTACCTGAAATAGTTCTAGATTCTTTTGGTGAATTCATTCATATATCTCTGTGATACATAAGCAGCTTGAATGCAGAAGTCTAGCTAGCAGTCTATTTGGGTTTAGTGGCAAAACCCTGATCGGATTTCTCGCAGAATTTGCACGTTTTCCTCCCACCATAATGCAGGCCGCCGTGTACAAGTGAAACATTCTTGAGTATGGCATAAAACACCAGTCAAATAAACAAATAAATCTTGTCGGAAAATGTCACCATATAAATGCAATTTAATCGGCTGAAAATACAATCAAATAAAATGAATTTAACACTAGTGTTAAGGTTGTCTCTGTCTTTAGTCAACGTTATCATGCAGTTTTCATGGTCACATGACAGGTAAATGTCACCGTTCACCATCTTTATCTGATCAAATACCATTTAAATTCCACCTTTGTCTCACCATCATTTCTCCATTGTAGACAACATATCCTGGACACTTCTTACAGTGTTGGTTACCCTTTGTTGGATAACTGGAGTCCATATATACTTACCGGGTTGATTAGAATTTTTGGCATTATAGCAACCGATGAAGTTTTGCTTCATGCAAATTCTCTGTTCCCAGAGGCCGTACGACCAAAAGCTCTTGCCCCGTAGCCTGGGGTCGTGCTTGTACCATTCCGCCTCGATCCAATAGACGGTGGCGAAGCCGACGACAAACAGGATAATGGCGAGTATTAACATCACCAGCGAGATCCGCAGCCACGTAGACGCTGTGCGTAGTCCCGCCATCTTATCAACTGGTCAGATCTTCAAAACATTAAAAGTACCGTACATTTGTGTTGTACCTGGTACAAGCTTTGTAAAAAGTGCGATTATTTATTTAAAACACAATGTACTTTACGTTTGTAATTTATCTGATACATGGTTGCTAAAAGGTGCAATTCATATGTTTACCTTATTTTCTTGATTTATTTATTTAAATTTTAAACACAAAGAACACTTATACCTGGTAAAAACATAAGCAAAAAATATACATATATAAAAATACAACTCAATTTATTCTAATATATTTTAAACATAATAATATTGCCCTTATACGAAACCAACGCACCAAGCCAAGTACTTGACAAACCAAGGCCCTTAAGGCTCTCCTGATGTGACATTTATTAGAAAATGTGTATATCTTTATTTGACTGTATCTTTGACCCTATTTTACACAGCACAACAACCGACCGATCAAAATAATCAACAAAGAATATACAGGCCATATCAAAACTATGCACTAAATAAATCTGTTTTAACTATATGTCATTATCTTGCAAGACAATGGCATATGGACTAGAACACGCTTAGGAGTTTAAATTTTCAACTTAATGATCCAGACTATGGCACAAAACAAGCCTTATGAATCCCTCCAGGGCACCCTACCCACATGTTTGCAAATTACGGATAAAACATATGAAAGTAGAAGTGATTCCGGTTTCCATGCAACGACAATTTTTCCGACAATCTTAAGTGGGAAGGTGTTCAAAGCCCTGTTTGATTAATGTTTATTGATATAGTTCCACGATATTTATCGCTCAGACATTACACACACACGTCTATCTTTCCACTAATTTCAGTTTTAAACCAGACGTGCTTCTCTGTCTCCTCACTTGTAAACATCAGGAAAAATGCAACAACTCACATATTGATCGCTGATACGACATAGGTCAAAAGCTTGACGTTTAAAGCTTTGCACCTTTGGTGTTTGCTTATGTGGTTGAACGAGTTTTAACACTCTGACAGTATATATACATACACATATCATGTCATTAATTGTCATCTTTAAAGGAAATATTCCTCTCTGACCATCCGTGGAGGAATGTCTGCTAGCAACCTGCGGATGGTCGTGATTTCTCCCGCAATACGTGTAGGGTTAATGACATGTCCTTCCTATTCCTCCGAGAACAAAGCAGATACATGTTAACATGTTTTCTATATATACATATAAAACGCAAAACTTCACCGACGAAAAGCTAAAAGCATTATGCACGGACAGAAGACGTAAATCCAACGAAAACAAACAAACAAATAAATAAATAAATAGATAATACCTTAATGACGTGCGTGACATTATATATGTGCGTGGCGTTTTTGTTGATGAACTATATACGTCAACCACAACAGAAATATCGCAAAATTGTGCATTCGGTGCATTCCACATTTTGGTCCGATACTTATGCAAACCAGGGGCCGATTCCGCAAAACCGATTTTAAGTTCAGTCAAAATTTAAAACCTCTTCAAAATAAAAACTTGAAGTTAAAACTTAGACACATTTGTCTTAAGGTAACAATGATGAGGTCGACAAAATTTTAATTTCTAAAGCTGAAAGGTAAGCTTTAAGATTGCATTTTAAAGTTTGAGTATGTCTGAAATGGCTTTGTGGACTCGGGCCCCAGATGAACTTTGTCTACAAATTTACAAAGGAAGAGTTCCAAAGCTCAAGTGATGCTGGGTGCAGATATATGTTCTACAAGACTCGAAAATTCCGTTGTAGCTATGAAAGTCACGCTAAAGTTCTTGGTAGAAGAAACGATTGAAAAAAATTAATGTTCATCTTTCTAGACAGTCGTCATTCTTACTTAGAGAAATCTGCGTGGAAATTCTCTGGAAACTGTGCTACTTTGCTGTAAAGAAAACACAGGCATGTTTTCTAATTGAAAAGTGTTGGCTCTGTAAAGATTCATAGTTTTATATCGGTAGAAAGGAATTTGGCGAATTTTAGTTGAAATTGAAATTGAAATTGAATTGAGTTGAATTGAAATCGCTTTTTACTTAAAATCTCAATGAATGAAGTTTCAACGAAATTCCACTAGAATCTGCAAAAAGACAAAATATTCCTGTTTAATGACTAGAGCCCAAGGACTGTGAAATGGGTCTATTGCTCCTCTTCTGTTTTTGTTTTTCTTGTAACTAATGACCAGTTGTCTTCCAGCACATCTTGCAACAAGGAGGCATATTACATGCACTCTAAGGATTCCTTCGTTGTCATATGACTGAAAAATTGTTAAGTACGACGTTAAACCTCTAGTACTCACTCACTCACCCTTCTAGTACAATTCATTGGTTTCCTCCACCCACAAAGGGCTTACCAGTTATTCTCTCTGTAATGGAGGACCCGGCCCACCTCATTATGACATGACTTTAAAGAGAATGTATTACAGAAGAACGTCATATTATGATATATTGTAAGATTGTAGCCATTTTCCCGAAATTTGTTTTGCAACCAAGTCGTTACCATTTCTGTTTGTTCGGTTAGTGTGGGCATGAAAATCTTCAATATCTGTCCCACTGCCCTACGTGGCAACAGATCAAGGCAACGTATGAAGACAACATATCGTAATACAATACATGTTTTGGTCCTTACATTGTATAGTTGTATGTCAACAGTACAAGTATGGCAAGGACACATAAAATACATGTACAATCTGTCAACCTTTCTTTCGATATTTTCAGGATTATATCCAAATGTTCATCACATATAGCAAACATAATTAACAGCTCATTCCACAATTTAATATATAACTTCTTCAATGGACCATGAAAACTTCGTATAATTAGTTTGTTGGCATTGACGAAATAACTACTGGGCAGTATCCCAAGGGGTCAAGCACTTCTACAGTTAATTTTCAGATGTAGTGCGGTACTCTCTACTTTTCCAAGAAAGGGAGTACTGAGTAAGCCTACCGCAGTACACATTTTTTGAAAATACTCAACACTTCACTATTTTTGGTCCCCAGCAATACACCTGGAAAGTGTGAAGTTGACTGAAGTGGGATTGAGAAAATCGAAAGACATACATGTGCGTACATGTGCATACATGTATAGGCCTACATAAGCCCACATAGACCTACCAGTACAGAGATTCTTGCAGTTATATTTAGGACTACAAGTATATGTATGTACATGTCGACTGCCCAGAATTACGACTTGTCATAACATTCTAGAATAAATTAATTACTTCAACGCCTCCTCACGAGGAAGGAATCTGAATCTCTCATATAGTTCTACAGTTATTTGTTACACCACAACCTGTAGGCCTACTGGGTTTATTCCAATAACTCACTCACTGACAATTTTACTCTTTCAATTTGTTTTGATAGCAGGGGTAGCAGTATTATTTCATTCTATGGTAACTTGCCTAAATCCGACTGGTAAATTTTTTTTACCTGCCTAAACATTTCTGTATACACGAACAACTGCTGCTTTGGGATCAAAACATGATACGCTTGTTACGTTAAATCTAAATGCTACATTAGAAGACAAAACTAATTATTTGTACTTTATTTATTGACAGTATATGGTATAAATCTAAAGTATTTCTGAAGACTAGTTGTTGTCGTGATAGTTGTATTTCATTGCATTAGCTTCTCTCCTCAGAAATTACCGATACATATACACGTTGGAGAATTAAAACCATACGTTGGGAGCGATATTATGATGATTTAAAGCAGTACAGTAGCAGAACTTGTTGTATAGTAAGCCAAATGACCATTTTTTAGCCCTTGCCACATCTTCTTCATTGCAAACACTTGGGAATGTCACAAATACAAATATCGCAGTAGTCATTCTCCACGACTGCGGGTAGTGGTACATGAGCCTTTGCTGTAACCTTCGTTTCTATATACAGGAAAGAAAGCCGTTCCTTTACATACAAAAAACACTCGGCGATCCTTTACACACAAATACAAACTGTTCGTTTATGCAGAAAAGCACGCCATTCCTTTTACATAAAAGCACGCCATTCCTTTTTACGTAAAACCATGCCGTTCTTTTACACACAAAACCATGCCGTTCCTTCCAACATAAAACCATGCCGTTCCTTCCAGTATTAAACCATGCCGTTCCTTTATGAAGAAAGCTATTTATATATACACACCACATATTCTATAAATAGTGTCGACAGTCTTCTTAATACTAAAGTCCTTTACACAAGAGCTAATATTCTTACCGGGAAAATAAAACTAAAACAAATTAAGCCAGTTTGTATATTGTAAATAATTAGTTTCCTTAGCGAGATTTTATATTAAGGAAAATGAGAGCCATATCTGTATTCTGCCAACACAGCATTTATATAAGCGATCTCAAGAGCCAAGCACTCAGTCATGTTTGGCAGATGATGCATGGGGCGGGTGTTTCCGAAGTTCATCATGCTGAAATACACAGGCTGTCTAATGGTGCAGGGAAAAAACATGGTGCGTTTCCATGGCAACAGATTTATATCTTCCAGAAGACTTTGAGGAAATAAGGGTAAAGAGTGGAAGAAAAACAATCCTTCACAACAACTCCGGTGCTACTAGGTGGCTGGGGCGTTTTTGACTAGTCAGCCACGAGAAATAGCGCATGGTGGTTAAGGTGCTGATTAGCTCCTACACCGGTACCGTTACAGGTGATACACAATCCTCGAATCTGTAAGAGCTGTGCCCTGGCATCGACACAAACAACACTATGGTTCAACTGCATTTAAAACGGTTCTTCGTTGTGGATAGTTTTGTAACTTATCGTTTTTCTCGTGCTTACATAAACTGTATCAGGCAATTGGTCAATCCGAAAAAAGTTAGTTTTCCGAAAGAGAGCCTGAGGTAAAAAATTAAGTTTGTTTAATTATCATGGACGTCGAATCGTAATGCTAATTATGACATTGCAGTTATCCTGGCACAATTTAAGCATCAACTATCCAATGAACTGATCCCAAGTGAAGTGGACAGGAAAATTATAATTCTTTCTGATCTTGTGTTTTAGGGAAAATATAATAATCTTTTCACTTTTTACAGTCGCTAGAAGATTTTTCCACTATATACGCCCTACCTGCTATCCATTTTCACATCAGTTGCTGTGCCTCCGAGGAACTTTCTTTCTCGATTCTAAACCTAATCCTCTCTGAACTAGCATACACCATTGTCACATCTTTTGAGACTTCACGCTACTTCGTTAGATCGACGGTGGAAAAGGTAGTGGTTGCAAAAAATGACATTCCACTAAAGCCGAATAGTAAAATAGGATCGTCGAAGCCTGCCTAACTTAGAAATTACCTGTCCAAAATGCGAGAAGACGGGTCTCCTGGAGCTGCCAGTCAATTGCAGTTGACCATGCTGTTAAATTATCTATAGGACAAAACTGACTTAACCAAGGGAAGTTACTGTTTCTGTATTATCACTGTTGAAAACAAATCCAAGTTACTGATAGGATAATCTGTCAATTAAGCGCTGTTGTATTTCTGCGATCAGCTTAAGCACCTGGCTGTGTCCATGAAAAAACGGTTAGAGCACGAACGTTTTCTATTCTTCCGACCTAACCCAACCTCACAGTGGATTTTGAACTCGTCATTGTGGCTTCTGTATAAGAGGTATTCCATAGGTTACTGCAGAAAACAGGCACCGCTTTTTTTTGTAATTACGGCTGTAATTAGTTGATACTTATAAATGCTGCCAGAATCATCAGCAAAGCAAAAATTAAGTATTATGTTGGACTATTCTCGTGAATTTTCCTTCTGTGTGTTATATGAGGTACAAATATTTATTGTCATATATTTGGAATAGGCCTGCACTGAGAGACCTATATACAGGCTGTGGTGTCTACAGTGCACCAGCACCGTGATAATATTCAACAAAAAAACAGTGGAATTTTAAGTGTCCCATTTAGAGATACCCAGGTATATCTCCAACTCATCGACAATTTGCACTCTTGCAACACTTGCAATACCTTGTGGTCCCACGCTCGCAGCGTACAAGTTATTTGTACACGGCACAAAGTATAAGCCTACCTATAACGGATGCAGAGTGGGCGACTTCGCTTAAACCTGATGCCACCGTCAGTTGAAGAGAAACGAAGCCAACTACTGCTTACGAGAACTCTTACGAGAGCTTCCTCAACAGGATGGGGCGTGGGCTGTACACTCTGGGTTAGTCAGCGGGTCACCTGTTGAGGGGCAAGGGATACTCAGGGGTGGGAACTAGAGTGGATGGGTCGGCTGGGGTGTTCTGTTACTTTACCACGCACAAACAATCATAGGCACTCAACACTGTAAAGATGTGCGCCATCTTAAACTATCTTTTTAAGTAATAAGCTACCAGTATTTAGCCTACAACGGTGAGGAATTTATGAACTCTTGGCTAGCATTATACTGACTCATACCGGATACATTATAAGTACAAGTTACTTTTCAGTATGCATTCTAGGATTTAATGAACACCCAACCTGTATGTCTATCACAGCAATAACGGTTACCAGCACATATTTGGAAATGGTTGTTCTTGTCTCGCCCCAAAAGCCTTGGGTCTCGTCGAGCTACAAACTTACCGGTCAGTTTGAGCGACGACGTTGAGGTTAGACGGTGAATAACTTCTCGCGGCTGTCCGGTCTGGCTCTGAGAACCTACGACTGTCCGAAAGGCAGGCCAACTAGTGATGTTCCTACACTCCGCGCCAGGGCCTCAGCACCACAACTACAGGAATGTTAACCAGGTCACCATGGAAACGAGAGCTAGTTTTCTGTAGGGTACATTACAGTTGATGGGGGGTGATAGGGTTCAAGTAGAATACGTCGATATCATGTCTCCAAAAGATGTGATTTAGTCCATGAGACTTCCAATCCATATACTGGTACTAAATTTAGTTGAATGAAGCGTATAATAAAACGATAGCCTAGCCCCAATGTCCTAAAATTAGTGAAAACCCCGGAAAATGTATAGCCAGTATGTTACGATTAAGTTGAATTTGCCACAAGTGAATCCGCTGTAAAACTTGAGATCGGCTCTACAGTAGAGACAGTTCCTTGTGAGATGCGATCGTAGGTCCTAGTATTACTACAACAGGCTTAAGAAAACCACACATCAGTAATTTAGCAGACATGATTTTAGTCTTTCCCCATCTGCCCTGACCTAAAGTCCGATGTGCGAGGGGCCTGTGTATATCCCGCCAGTGATCTGTATTTTGAGGCACGCCGCATTCAACACTATATGGTTAGCACATTCGCACCGATGCACGTATTTCTGCTTATTTCACGGTACATGCAGGAACACAGACTGGCTTGAGATGCCGCATCTTCCCTCCGGATACATCTTGAACGAACTGCAAAGTTTCCTGCTATACTGATTGAAAGGTGCACTATTTGTAAAAGTGAAAACTGACAATGCTCCTGTGTCTATAGATTTATCTAAGCTTTACACGAAGTTGTTTCCCACGTTTTCCTCTATCCGTGCCGTTTGTCAACAATGGCACGTAGATAAAGGCTGTCTAATTATGCCCCGTATACAAATCGTCACACTGACAGGATTCTAGTTAAACTTTTGCTACACACTTTCCCTATCACTGTCTTTTCCAACATCAATTGAAAGTTTCTGCATTCCAATATTTGTTTAATTTCACGACACATTTCCGATTTATACTTCTTATAATAAACCTGCAGATATTTCTTCTTTTTTTCGCGCCCAATGTCATTTACTCATTGGACCCGTTTTATATACATGGACAGATGAAGAAACTGAAACTGACTCTAAGCTGATACACAGCTAGCCCCCACCAAACGTTTCGGGGATGTATAAGTTGCTACTATGTTTATTAATACATGCACACACGCGTTAGAATAAAACCCTAATTATGTCACTACTTAGACGTCACCATTTCTCAACTATCACACTGTCGTCGCTATGCTGGCTATACTACCTGTGCTGTTGTTGTTCGTGTGTGAAGCATGGACAATCTTTTGTGACACAGATGTACAATAGTCCGTATAGACAGTGTCGTATAGTTGTATGCTCGAAAGCAATACCAATCTTTTTAAAATGGTTTAATAATAATAAATAAATAATAATATTTGTTTCAACAGGTACCGTGTAACTTTCATTATAAATGATTTGCCAAGTATCACACTGTCGGCGCTTCTCTGCATGATTTTACTCTCTACATACTATAATTTTTTATTTTATATTCCTACATAAATAATAATTCTTCTTGTGGACTGTATAAGCATCCATGTGGCCTGGTCTATGCATTGTTTTTTGTATGTAAGTATATAGTAAACGAGATGACATCAAAGCGACTTGAGCGATGATCATAAGCTAGTGACGTGTAACAAACAGCACTTAACATCACAACATTTTGTTTCCTCTAATCCTTCTCCTGGCGTGGTGATAAAGGGCATTTATGATGCTACTACATGTATTTAAACAACAACGGGAATAAAATTACCCGTAACTTAGTTAAATTAACAAGAGATTTCACCGGTTTCATACGTGTGATCGTTTGCCAGCCATATCACATTGCGATACTTTTCTACTTCCCACGCTTTAATCTTATGTATTATGTTTCGTGGTGGGCGTGCATGAGAAATCCCATTCAATTTAGCAAACGACGTAACAGATCTATGCCTTTGAAATCATTCAGACGAAGTCATTTCATGGTCTTGGTTGGTAGGTGTAGAAATAACAGATACCTAATTTTGATGCCGCATCGACCGTATCGTCACAATTTATCAAGAAATAAGAATAAAATAAAACTGTCGATGTGGTTCTCCGTTTCTTTGATTGGGGTTTTACATCGCTTTTAACAACATTTCGGTAATATCACGACGGTGTCTACTTTCAGCAAGCGGGATATATTTAAAGTGCTACCTCACTGGAACGCAAGGCGTAGACACCAGGACACCCAACTCAGTCACATTATATCAATGCCGGGCCGACCAGTACTTAACTGATTCCTCTTATGCTAAGCGACAAGAGAGGTAGTACTAAGATTACCGATATTTAAGGTAATACTCGACTCTGGACTGAACCCCGCGTCTTCCGATAGACACTTTATCCGCTACTCCACCCCAGCCGGTAGTGTGGTCCCCAGTTTACCGAGCATAACTTAGTGATATGATGGCCAGAGCGATGCTTGATGGATAAGTATACTATAACATTTCCTTTCAATATGCTATGTACTAAACTGATTTATGTTTACAGTCAAATACCTTATGCAGAAGACCGCAGACAGCAGTCGCATCGCCCTCAACTCAGTAATTGGAGTCCTTGCACAGGTCGTCTATTTATATTACCTCTTCAGGCGTTAACAGAGCACCGCTCAACCAGCCTGAAGGTCTGCACGTGTTATATAAGAGTTTGGATTTGTTTCGCTTCACACAGGCTGTAACATCACAGGGAGAAGAGCTGTATAGTGTAAAATGGGCCTCATACAGCACACTTCGATAAGCATAACTCCCACAATCCTGCGAGTAGCTTTAAAGGAAATGCAGCTCAAAATTGAAGTATTTATTTATTTGATCGGTGCTTTACGCCGCACTCGAGAATATTTCACTTGTAAGAGGGCGGTCCCCACGACCATCCGCAGGCTGATGGAAAACCCAAAAGTGAAGTAAGCAGCACCGAATAGATTGTTGAAGACTAAATCTAACTTTTACTCATATTCAAATAGACGTGTTAAAATGATTGAAAACATTCAAATGTTTGAATTTTAATGTGGGATTTATGGACCGTCCTACCAGCCTATGACGTCACATAACATTAGTTTTCTTCATATTAACCTATACTGATGAATTTTTTTGAGCATTATCACAGTCACATTTTACTTGTGGGTTATATGAGCTATTCAAATATTTACATTTGTGCTAAAACTGGGAAAAAAACTTTTTCGAAATCAGATTGCCTACACACTGGCTATGTATGGTGGATAAAGTCCACGACAGAATTCCAACAATACAAGTCTATTTAACTGTCTTCAAAATGTAAACTAGAGTAAATGAATGTATTTTGACTCAGTCTTCCGTTATATATGTCTGTTGAGATTTGATTTAACGATGATACCTAACACACTTCAGAATGGGATGTTTATGAACGTTTTAGGCCAATAATTTCAAGATGAATTTCCAAAACAATGTTAAAACTGAGAAATTAGGACGGATTCAAGCAGTTAAATAGCTGCAATAAAATCAAGGCATAGGCCTAACAGTTGTCAACGCTGCCTCACAAGCGACCACTAACCCTATAGACACTCGCTCAAGTAAAGATTTCTCCCATGATAGGACGTATAATTTTACGTCAAATGGTTTGTCACGTACCTGGTGTGGGCTGAGAATTTTTTTCCTCTCGTATTTTGTCTCAAACATCATTGGACGGATTTGTCTTGCACGTGCAGAATTGAATTACCATTCAGGATAGTGTTGAATATAATCACGTGCACTGAACCGCCATGACGTTTGTAATTGATAAAGTTATCGTGGATTTAAACATGCCTCTTCCAAAACCTTCACGCTTGGGCAATGTGTCACACTCTCTCCACGACAGGCCATTCGAGTTCCACTCTAAGTAGCCCCAATTAAGGCCCTGGTCCTCTGATTAAGGGGAGTAAATTTGATAAAAATATTTATTTGTTTGGTTGGTGTTTTACGCCATACTCCGGAATATTTCACATACGACGGCGGCCGACATTATTTGATAAAAAGAAATTGCCGAAAAGATAGTGGCGTTCAGTGGCATGTATGCGGTAAATTTATCAGTATCTTTTTAAACTGGCTGTCAGGTAGCTGACAAATATATGTGATGAGACTGAGAGAGCTGTCAAATTATCAACATTTCGGAGACCCGTTTTAAAAGACGAATATAGTACTTTACAAATGTCTTAATGTATACCCGTAACAAACACGTGTTTTTGAACGAAAGCCTGATGTAAAATGTAAATTCTCATCCAGCCTTTTTGATGCTGTGAAGAATTCCAATTGAATCGCCAGGAACGAAATTCAAACGATCATTATTTCTATTTAGAACTTAAAAGTTTAATAATGTCATTGGGACCTGCCTGCTTGATTTGACTGAAACTTAACCTCCATCAAACAAGCAAACAAAAAAATTAATAAAAAAGCAAAGTTTAACTGAACAGACATACATTTTTGTGGAAATTTCGAAGGATCCTAACACTCTTGTGTTACCTATACATTCCTGTTATATAAAATATGGCAAGACAGCGCGAGGCGACAGCTGGTACATGTACTTAGAGCAGACGACAGATATACGATGCTGTAAAATGTGTGCCACGGTTCTAGGTTAACTTATTGTGTTTTTCAAAGGGCCATACTGATCGGTTCAGTAAGGTAACACAGATTTCACTTCTCCAATGTTTGAAACAGAACCGCGGAAGCTAAAGCTGAAAAGATGTTGCCAAATGAAAACACGACCCAGCTGTGTCATGCCATGCCAAACACTCAGGCGAATGACCGAGTTCCATCAGGAAGTCGCCATGTGCTTTACCGAGCTGCACATGCTGCATGGGACGGGATAAGTCACATAAGGCGAACTCAGATGACATCGGAGTCGTCTGTAAGTCGTCTTTGACTCCTCAACTGTGATTATTGAAACGGCATGCAAATGTCATGGCAGCGAAAGAACTGCCTTTGAAAGTAGCTAATATTTTGTTCTGTTCGTCATTTCTTTTGTTGTTAACGGCGTTCGTTTCCCCGAACTGGGTACGCAGTCGTCATGATGATGATACCTGGGGACTGTGGCAGGAATGTGAGTTTAGCCTTTGTACGCGGGTTAACCCGCAGAAAGGTAAGTGCAGGTATAAACACACCATTCAGGTATAAGCATACCATGCAGGTAATAAGGGACGGGTAGGCCTACGAGGTGAATGTGAAGGCTGTAAAATTCATAAAATGGTCGTTTTGTATGACGTATACCACATGAGTATTTTTCATCCTAGGTCATTTCTCTCATACAGTTGTTAATGTTATAGTTATTCACAGACAATTGTTACTGTTATAGTTCTCCACAGATAATTGTTAATGTTATAGTTCTCTACAAACAATTGTTAATGTTATAGTTCTCCACAGAGAATTGTTACTGTTATAGTTCTCCACGGATAATTGTTAATGTTATAGTTCTCCACAGACAATTGTTACTGTTATAGTTCTCCACAGATAATTGTTAATGTTTTAGTTCTCCACAGACAATTGTTACTGTTATAATTCTCCACGGATAATTGTTAATGTTATAGTTCTCCACAGAGAATTGTTAATGTTTTAGTTCTCTATAGACATTTGTTAACATTATAGTTCTCTACAGACAATTGCTAATTTTATAGTTCTACACAGACAATTGTTACTGTTATAGTTCTCTACAGACAATTGTTAATGTTATAGTTCTCCACAGACAATTGTTAATGTTATAGTTCTCTACAGACAATTGTTAATGTTATAGTTCTCTAAAGACAATTGTTAATGTTATAGTTCTCTACAGACAATTGTTAATGTTATAGTTCTCTACAGACAATTGTTAATGTTATAGTTCTCTACAGACAAATTTTGTTTTGCAAGTGCTGATGCATACCATCAATATTTTCAAATATTGTTCTATAGAGACGCAGTAGTTTTTGCAACCATTCCACATCAATTTGTCGAGCGTCTGCCTCGAAGTCGGGACAGACCGACCCCGATAGCACAGTTCGCCCGTTTTGGGAGCGGTAGATCCAGGGTCAATCCTGGGTGGAGTCACACCTAAGACTTTAAAAGAGGAAGTTGTAACTTCCTCTCTCGGCGTTCAGCATGAAAGGGATAGTGCAACGACTGGTTTACCCGTATGAGTATAATTGCCCGGGCGGGGCGGCTTACTTGCCTTCGGTAAGTCGTCTCAGTGAAGCAGCACTAGATAAAAGAGCGGTGGAAATCCGCCCTGCATCAAGGAGGCACTTTACATCCACTCTAATGATTCCTTCGTCGTCATATGACTGAAAAATTCTTAAGTACGAGGTTAAACCCAAAGCACTCACTCATTCACTCGAAGTCCGGAGACACCGAGATCAAACCCTGGTCGGGTCATCGCAAAAAATGATACTTTCTATTGACGCTCAGCACTGAGAGGTTAGAACAGGGAAACATTACTTGTTCACCCGGTGTCAGTATAACCTGACTGGGTAGGGTGCCATATCTGGTGTCTTCGGAATGATACTTCAAAGGCAACACCACTTGGACGGCATGAACTCGCCATGTCACAAGAAGACACAGTATATGTACACACCTAATGACTTCCCGTCGCGATGTGACTGAAAAAGTGTTAAGTACGACGTTAAACCTCAAGCATACATACTTACACATCTATTTGTACATGATGGTAGTGTAAAGCCCCGTCCAGACTATCCAACATCACTCAACTTTTGTTGACTCAACAAGAGTGAACAAGTTGAGACGTGTTGAGTAGTCTGGACGGGTTTCTCAATTTCGTTCAACAACACTCAACACTATCCATGACGGTTGAATCGGAAATGTGTATGTGTATTTTTTGTCAACAAGTTGAGTGAAGTTGAGTGAAAGTAGCCATTCAGCGGGCGTGTAGACATAACGTGACCGTCGTAAAGCACACGACCTGGGGAAAAGGGCGACAAAAGAGAGAAACTGGTCTCATGATGGGACGTCTACGCCGAACAGCCGTGGCAATAAGCACAGCCTATAAACCCACGACACGATTCTTCCGGCTGCTCGCCTTTGTGTCTCATGCATTGGAGAGAAAATATGGAGATTTCCGTCCAATTTATCGAAAAAAAAAGCACAGCTCAACACCGTTCAACTCACGTCAGTAGTGTTGGACAAAGTTGACCCATCTGATTTGTAGTGTGGATGGGACACTCAACTTACATCAACAGCATTCAACTTGATGTTGACTCTTGTTGAGTCAACAAAAGTTGAGTCATGTTGGAGCTTTAGAAACACCGGCGAAAACTGTTATTATCTGAACACGAATGGTTCCCCATGACTCATGGTTATTGTTTTGAACCAAAAATGTTTACATATTATGTATACATTTTACATTTACTGTTCATTTTCAAACGAAATTCGCCTCAAACTTAATAGACTCGCTGTCAGACCATTGAACGAGATCGCTTGTTCGAATCTACATCTGGCTGGTTCCACTGCAGCTTTACGTCAGGAGATTTGTCATTGAGGGCTGTGGTTTACTACAGGCACTCTGGTTCCTTCGCCCTTAAAGATGACCAATGCCACACAAATGAAAACTTCTGGAGTACGGCGTTAAAGACAAATAAAGTAAATAAATATGTCCAAATTACAAGCTTCAGGTTTAAACATGTCATCGGTATCGCTAAATATTACTAGCTGGTGTATAGTTGTTTCTCTCTCTTTTTTTTTTTTTTTTTTTTTTTTTTTTTTTTTTTTGGTTTCACAGACTGGTACGTTGCCTTCGTGGTATTCGAGACACTGGCCTTTGCCTGTTGTGCTCTAAACGTGATGATATTCTTGACGTATGTCTTCGCCAGAACAATTCCTGACTATGTCAAACGGTGGGTGCTGCTAGCTTCTGTGGTGTCTGCTATAGCCTCAGGTAAGATACGACTGACAGAGAAGTTTAAAGGTATTGCAGATTATTGCAAAATATTTCTCTCACGAAAATCTCTTCCTTTCATGAAAATATATTCGTGTAGTTATATATTTGGTTTTCAATCTTGATTTAACTATCGATTAAGAGACTGATTGATTAATTGATTTTATTGTGTAACACTGTACTCATCTCAGTTGGGTGTACCTTTAATAATTTACTGATGAATATACTGATATTTGATACAACACCCATACATGAATCTTCTACTCCTGCAAAGCCTGTTCACACATACCTGTTCCTCGAACGCCTGTTCATACATACCTGTTCATACAACACCTGTTCATACATGCCTGTTCATACATTCTCGTCATCTGTACATACATTCTCGCCGTGAAGAATCCTCACCGCTGTGCATGGTGTTGTCTTTTTCCTATAAACACAGTAGATTAGGAATATCAGGACGTTGTTTTCTTTGCCCTCATACAGAAAACAGATAAGGAATATCAGGACGTTGTTTTCTTTGCCCTCATACAGAAAACAGATAAGGAATATCAGGACGTTGTTTTCTTTGCCCTCATACAGAAAACAGATAAGGAATATCAGGACGTTGTTTTCTTTGCCCTCATACAGAAAACAGATAAGAGATATCAGGATGTCGTTTTTCTTTGCCGTCATACAGAAAACAGATAAGGAATATCAGGACGTTATTTTCTTTGCCCTCATACAGAAAACAGATAAGGAATATCAGGACGTTGTTTTCTTTGCCCTCATACAGAAAACAGATAAGGAATATCAGGACGTTGTTTTCTTTGCCCTCATACAGAAAACAGATAAGGAATATCAGGACGTTGTTTTCTTTGCCCTCATACAGAAAACAGATAAGGAATATCAGGACGTTATTTTCTTTGCCCTCATACAGAAAATAGATAAGAGATATCAGGATGTCGTTTTTCTTTGCCCTCATACAGAAAATAGATAAGAGATATCAGGATGTCGTTTTTCTTTGCCCTTATACAGAAAATAGATAAGGAATATCAGGACGTTGCCTTCTTGGTCCTCATACAGAAAACAGATAAGTGATATCAGGTGGTAATTTTTCTTGATCCTCATACAGAAAGTGGATACGGAATATCAGGACGTTGCTTTCTTGGTCCTCATACAGAAAATAGATAAGTGATATCAGGTGGTAATTTTTCTTGATCCTCATACAGAAAGTAGATAAGGAACATCAGGACGTTGCTTTCTTGATCCTCATACGGAAAGTAGATAAGAAATATCAGGATGTCATTTTTATCTCAGACCACTATGTAGCCCTTAAGGTTGCGGCTTCGAATCCAGCACCATCGCCTCTGCCGCAAGGCTCAGTTCAGAGGTTTGTCACGTACCTGATAAGATGGTGGATCTGCCCGGGTTTCCGTATTTCACGCCTATCCTTGCATCTTGGCGAGACACGTGTAGTTTTGGTAAAATGCTAAACGTTACTTTTATGACCGTAAACCAAGCAAATGGATGTGGGGAAGTGCGCAAAGTTTAACGTAATGGTTTTGGCTTGCTTTTCAGTTATTTTTATAATCACTGGTGTCATCATTCTTGGGGCCAGTTACCACACGCTGGGCGGAAAAAAAGACATCTTCGGTAACACTATTCGGTATGATCTGGACTGGTGCTATGTTGTCACGTGTATTTCGGGAGGGGGATTAGTAGCCGGTCTTCTGGCGCTGGCTATCTATATGCATTATTCCTAATTCTGCAAAATACCCTTTCTTTAAGAGAATTAAATTTCTCTTAAATAGAGAATTTAATAAGAATGTCATTAAATTTTGCACTTATTATAACTGTAATTCTGTTATAGTTTAGAGTGTATTTTGGTATATGATTACTTTGTATGGAAATGAAATCGCCCAGCTGTGCAAGAGGGCAGATGTTCTACACAATATTAGGCACGAGGTAGATAATTCATTTTATAGATGTAAAATATACATGACTAAAATTTAGAAATACACAAGTATATATATGTAAAACAGATGCGTGTGTATCTGCCTATCAGGATGGCTGATCGATTTACCCGACAGAAATATATTTGGCAAAAGCGAGCGTTTCTATCCCTATTCCAGGGCAGACAAGACTGTTTATTTTATCATTCTCACAATGGTGCTGTGTGCACGGCCATACACCTGTATTTGCATATGACCTTGTACTTCATTCACGGTGCTCAGTTAAGGTCGAGTGTTCGAGTGTACAGAAAATGGAAAAATCTAGTCTTGCTTGCGTGATATTAAGTACTGTCTGTATACATTTTCTACTGCCATAAAGTACCTGTATTTTACAGTTCCGATTATATAAAAGTGAAATGTTATTTGGATAAATGTAACATTGTATCTTTCATTGTATTTTTATATATAAAAGAAATCATGTATTGTTCTCACACTTGGGCAGATTTCAAAAAATTATCCGGGCCTTTGAACGATAATATTTTAGATCGTAAAATCTATTATTTTAATGCTCAATATTTGATACTGGAAATTGATACATATTTGACCTAAGATAACATTTTAATAAATAAATTCAATTTTTGGAGTGAAAATAACGTTAAAATTTTATTTTAACTTCTGAAATGACTTGCTTTCTTTAATGTGGCAAATATTCTATATACAAGTTTCGACGGTACTGTTACTAATGAAAATCTACATCTGAAGGTATTCTTCAAAGGATGAGACACTGGATTTTGGCTGTACACTGTAGCATGTATATACCTCAATAATCGGCTCGGATAGCACAGTTGACAGAGCGTCCGCTTTGGGAGCGGTAGATCCAGGGCCAACCCCGGGTCGTGTCACACCTAAGACCTTAAAAAAGAGAAAGTTGTAACTAGTAACTAGGGGATAGTGCAACGACTGGTTAACCCGGGTCAGTATAATGGCTCTGGCGGGGCGCCTTACTTACCTTGGGTAAGTCGTGTAAGTGAAGCAGCACAAGATAAAAGAGCGGAAAATCCGTCCTGCATCAAGGAGGCACATTACATGCTCTCTAAGGACTGACGATATAGGCCTACTACTGAACATTCAGAAGGTTGACCTTAAGGTCTAATATTTACAGACCGATAATCCGATGTAATATTCCACTATTTCTTCAGTGATGGTGAGGAGGCGAAAGAATTATTCTCCTCCCCCACGTTTTTTCTTGGTTCCTCCACCTCTCGCATTCACGTTCCGCATTTCATGTTATTGTTTATTAAATGTCTTAACACAAAATCTGAGTCATTTTGGAACAGTGAAGAACAATGAATTGTAATCAACGCCAATGCATTTTTTGACCTTTTTGTGATTAAGCCATGCAAGTTTTTATTATTTAAGTATTTACATGAACAGTTACAATAAAACTCCAGTTGAAATAAACTGATAACTGATAACCAAGAATATCATTGGTTACAGGGGGCTCTCAGTTGGTTAGCGCGCTAGCGCAGCGTCATGACCCAGGAGCCTCTCACCAATGCGGTCGCTGTGAGCTCAGGTCCAGCTCATTCTGACTTCCTCTCCGGCCGTAAATGGGAAGGTCTGCTAGCAACCTGCGGATGATGGTGGGTTTCCTCCGGGCTCTGCCCGTCGTATAAGTGAAATATGCGTGAGTACGGCGTAAAACACCAAGTAAATAAATAAATTACCGGTTACATGTGACCATTTAACACATGTGACAAACTATCACACTATCACAACCGGTTGCTCTGGTTACCCTAGTTGTTCTACATGCAGTAGTCTTTTTATATCGATGCTCATATTATTTATTTCATTTATTGATTTGATTGGTGTTTTACGCGGAACTCAGGAATGTTACCCTCATACCATGGCGGCAAGCATTATGATGGAAGAAACCGGGTAGAGCCATGACCATCCGCAGGTTGCCGCGAGACCTTCCCATGTACGGCTGAACTTGAACTCACAGCAACCGCATTGGTGGGAGGCTGCTGGGTCATTACGCTATACTTATATTAAAATATAAGTTTAATCATACCCAATGTACGTATGGAGGTAATAAGGAATTGTTATATAACTGGAAATGTTTGCATGTTCACATATATGTGTGTGTGATCGGGGTTTCACGTCGTACTTAACAATTATATAAATCATATGACGTTAGGTGTGTACACATATATTGTGTCTTTTTGTGGCAGTGCGAATGTGTGCCGTCAAATTGCTGCTGTCACTGAAGTATCCTGCCGAAAACACCAGACACCCTGTCCAGTCACATATACTGACACCAGGCCAAACAGTCCTATTTCCTTGCTCTAATCTGTCAGTGCTGAGCGCCAAACGAGGCGGCAACAAGTGCCATTTTTAAAGTCTTTGCTATATTTCACTTATACGACGGCGGCCAGTTTTATGGTGGGAGGAAACCGGGCAAAGCCAGGGGGAAACCCACCACCGCAAGAATACCGCCGGAGAGGAAGCCAGCCTGAGTTGATGAGGGACCCCTGGGTCATTGCGCCGCTCTGGCACGCTAACCACCTCGACCACGGGCCCCCCACCTCTCTCTCATTCCGATTTCGAAGCGGACGATCTAACTTTTAGGCGTCTGAAACGGTCTATATGTTAATATATATGTTGAATATAGCAAATTTGTGGTAAACATAGCCTATTGTTCGTAAACTACTAGATGGATCACGGCGTGGAGAAAGCTGAGAAATACCTCTGTTTGCCGTGTCGTCGTTTTCTGTCTGTATTGTGTACAGGCCTATCTCCATCCAGATATCCTTAGGAAAGTATAGTCAACGTAAATATTTACTTTCCAAATTCATGAGCGATCTCTTTTCAAATTCTCTCCCCTAGCCTATAGGCTTTTTGGCTTATATTATATTAATGCTAAAAACATGGCTTTAAGTCAAGAGCTTTCCTCCGTCCAGATAGCTGACATCCGTTCAAACCAAGCAAAGTCTGCATGAAGCCCACGACCATCCGCAGGTTGTTGCGCGACCTTCCCACATATGACCGGAGAGGACGCCAACATGAACCGGACTTGAACTCACAGCGACACAGTATGTAGTAACATTACATTACCGAATGTATGCATGTCTTCGTGAAGGAAAAAAGGCTGCACTTGGGCTACCGCTATGCACGATATCAAACATGACATATCTAACATCGTATATCCATTCTACAGAATGCCATTATGGCAGGTAACAGCTGTATGTATAGAGGTGCCATATGCGTGCTATATGAGCTTCTTGTTCAGAGAACACGGAATGAAGTATAAAAACTACAAGCATATTCTCCGTTGTATTACAATCTACACGTTCATTTTAAGCGCACATGTTGCTGTATCGCATCGCTATACATATCACGTTTATGGAGCAGCAACTGAAGTGCTGACGCATTGAACCTTACTATCATTGGCTGTATAAGCCTGTCCAGAGACGCAAAGTCTTTCCATAAATTAGATAAAAGTCTGATATTAAGTACTTATGGTAGCAGCAGATACTGTTAGCAGCAAAACAACACTAATAAAGTGCTACAGAATATATGATTCTGATATATAAAAGACTTTATACGGCGTTGTGCGGCAAAAATGATGACAGATAAATGACATTGAAAATCGCATGTGATCTGAGCCATCCAACAAATTACCTTGAAAATCGCAAGTCGCCTCATCCTTCCCACAAATTTGATTGTCCCAGTGGGCATTTGAATTTCACCCATCATGGGTTCACCTGTTTGACTGTCTATGTATTGGATAGACTCGTCACATTTGGTCGATTGTTAGATGTTAACGAAGGATCATGTTTTCCAATCTTGAGTCGGACTAGATAACAATAAAACCGTATGAGCCGTTGGATTGATATGTTTATCTGTCCAATATTGTCTCCAGTAAGCTCCGAATTGTAATTCTTTTGATTACAGAGCCTAAGGCGTTTTTTCCGCTCACAGAGATTTCTCAATTTATGCCTGTATATCTATCGAAGTGAGCCAGATATATCAACTGCAGTCAGTAGCTGTTTATGTTTGAAGCGGTGTAATTTGAAAGCAAACTCAAAATCTTCTTTGGTAGTTATGGTGATGTTTGGTTGTGAAAACAAGATTTGGTCACGGTCTGGCTTCTGACTTTTACAGAAATTCTAACAAAATTGCAACGATGTTCAATAGAAGAATACTGATCTTGTTTTGTCCTCCCCATCTTGAAGTTCGAGATTTACGCTATGGTCAGTGTTAAAGTTGGGTATTTATTTGGAAAAACAATATTCTGGTGTGGTTAACAAAATAAACCCTTAGCATTTTCGAAAAGAATTTCGTCGAGATTCGACCCAGTTTTTTCGTGCAAAGACGCAAGATTCCAATGGAGACGCAAGATTCAGTCAACAACGCGGAATTCTCTACTCTAATTTGGATTGATTTGTTGCTGTAACTTTGCTCTGTGACATTGCTCAGTTCTTGTAGTATAGATTGAATATTGTTATTGAAGTTAAAATCTAAAACACTTAATATATAGCAATAGTGAAAAGAGCTACGTGTACACTGAAGTTCACGAAGAGTCAGCTAAAAACGCTACACATTGTGAGACTGATCAAACAGAATCCATTCTGAACACATGACGACACTCGCTACAGTCTCTACTGAGGCCTGGCAGCAACCAGCAGATGGTCGTGGGTTTCCTCCGTGCTCTGCTCGACTTCCTCCAATCATAATGCTGCCCGCTGTCGTATAAGTGAAATATTCTTGAGTAGGGCATAAAACACCATTCAAATAAATAAATAAATAAATGAATAAATACATCTCAACTGAAAGACGACCATTTCTTTACGAGTGAGGTCGAGTGCTCGAATCCAGCTCGCGCTGGCTTTACGTCAGTAGATTTGTCAGCCATATCGTGGCCAAATAGAAGCAGTGCGTTGTAATAAAGAAGTGTGCAGATTACAGAGTACGACCCATGGGAGGGGCAGATGGTCATCCTGTAGCTGGTGCCGAGTTGTACACTAAATATAAATAAGCAAAAAAGTAATAGTGAAGTCTATAGAGCATACACAGTACACAATGCATGGAACCATAAATATATTGGATAAGGACCAGTTGGACACAAACGTCGTTTAAAATAATGACATTTATTGTAGAGAAAACATCTTAATAAGTAACACTTAATGGAGAAGTGTGTAGGACGTATGGTACGACCCCCCAGAGGTACGTAGTGGATAACGGGGAATTTGTGAGACCCAAAACCTTACATAATAATAACACTGATTCACTGGAAACAGTATAAAATAAGCAACAACTGGTGGGGAAATGTGCAAAACGCATGAGACGATACCGACAGCTACATCTGTGTTGATGTTATTGCTGAGGAGGGCACAAAAAGGCGTCTATAGTGACAATTACATAATCTTAGGTGTGATCAGTCCACTTTAAATATGTATGAGCTCAGTAAATATGTTTGAGGGATCGTTAGTTTACAAATAAAACCCTGGTTATATGACAGATTCACCCCTAAATTACAAATCATTTACTGCAGTGTAATAATTACATTACTACTTAAAATTTACATAATTATAATATAAAGATGTGATAAACGTAGACTCATTACTTTCCTCAAACGTATACAATTTCGACTATTTGGGCGAACAGTTGTTTTTATACAATTCAGCCAAACTCCAAAATATGAGATTACACTTCTTATTCTTGTGTACAAAGAACGGAGTTCTGTTTATTAGCTACACCAAAAAGGCAATACAAAAATTTTCATATCCAGTATTTGATGTTACATCTTTGACATCTTTTCCACACAAAACGCATCTTCTGTCTGCTGGTTTTGTTTTATAACTTCGTTGATTTAGTCTCGTTTTTGGAGCCATTTAGTCTTTGCGCAGTAAGGGAGATAACTCCAGCCGTGTGTCGTGCAGATAGGCCGCAGGATATCATAACGTTATCACTGTGCTGTCGTGACACTCTCGTATCCCCAGGGGTTGGAATGTATTGTATTGATTAGTGTTAGACACACATATCCCATCCGACGTACACGCAATGGCTAAATTCTCATGTCTGTTTTACTTAATTACTATAGTCAATTTTCATAATTGTCCACATGAACCAACGATTGTGTTTGTCTATTTAATTGAAAAACCTATCGGCGGTAAGCAGAATGCCGGAGCAGAGGAAGAGAATGCCAGCGCCTGTAGTAAGACCAAACGACCAGGAAAGCTGGAAGTCTGTAGCGACGTACGGGCCGGAACTGTCCTCTGTGGAAAACACCACCTCGTGATAGCGAGCACCGAACGAGATCACACCGATAATGATAAACACGCCTGTAACAACAAACAACACACCTGCATGACATGCGCTTCTAATAACTGTAGTGAGATACACTAAACCTGTATTCAGCCAGCAATATACCTGTAAAAGCATATACGCGCAGGTATAAAAGAGATAGGCACATGGCATAGAATAAGTGTGCAGATTCACATGAGATAAATGTTACAGTGGCCATGGTATTAGTGTGCAAATTTACCTGAGGTACATGTTACAAAGAACATCGAATAAGTGTGCAAATTTATTTGACATAAATGTTACACACGGTGTGAGATGATCGTAGAGACTTACATGAGATTAGTGTGAAGAGGAAGCTAAACAGCCAGGTGAGGTTGCGATTCGCCCTCTTCTCTTCTTTATTGGAATAATACAGGTAGAGAATGAAACTAGGGATAGCTCCGAACACACACAGCAGGCCCAGGGTCTCCATGGCCTGGGTGGCCTTGTAAAAACCTGAGGGAGAGAAAGAGGTATACAATAATACTTATGAGGGAATGTTTGAGTGAGTGAGTGAGTGGGGTTTAACGTCGTACTCAACAATTTTTCAGTCATATGACGACGAAGGAATCATTAGGGTGCATGCACGTGTAATGTGCCTCCTTTGTAGCAGGACGGATTTCCACCGCTCTTTTATTTAGTGCTGCATCACTGAGACGACTTACCGAAGGCAAGTAAGCCGCCCCGCCCCAGCCATTATACTGATACGGGTCAACCAGTCGTTGCACTATCCCCTTCATGCTGAACGCCAAGCGAGGAAGTTACAACTTCCTCTTTTAAAGTCTTACGTGTGACTCGACCAAGGATTGATCCTGGATCTACCGGTCCCGAAGCGGACGCTCTACCAACTGTGCTATCCGGGGCGGTGAGGGAATGTTTGATTTACTGATTGATTAGTTACCATTACGAGGGAATGTTTAATTTACTGATTGATTAGTTACCATTACGAGGGATTGTTTGATTTACTGATTGATTAGTTACCATTATGAGGGAATGATTGATTTACTGATTGATAAGTTACCATTATGAGGGAATGATTGATTTACTGATCCATTAGTTACCATTACGAGGGAATGTTTGATTTACTGATTGATAAGTTACCATTATGAGGGAATGTTTGATTTACTGATTGATTAGTTACCATTATGAGGGAATGTTTGATTTACTGATTGATTAGTTACCATTATGAGGGAATGATTGATTTACTGATCCATTAGTTACCATTACGAGGGAATGTTTGATTTACTGATTGATAAGTTACCATTATGAGGGAATGTTTGATTTACTGATTGATAAGTTACCATTATGAGGGAATGTTTGATTTACTGATTGATTAGTTACCATTACGAGGGAATGTTTGATTTACTGATTGATAAGTTACCATTATGAGGGAATGTTTGATTTACTGATTGATAAGTTACCAAAACGCATATGCCGATATATGCCCCGTTAACTGTGACCATTTGCTATTACAGTTGTGGCTGTTCTGGTTTCACTCTCTATACTGCATTTTTATAATGCAGTTGATCTCATTTATAGTGGCATTCATCAAGACACTATGCGTGAACACGGCCATTCATATGCTAATCATCAATAATAATGAACGTTCCACGCAAGTCAGTAATCACAAGACCAGCTTCAAAAACAACGTTCAAGACAAACCTCCAAAGGCTAAAAAAGTGTAAGTGTTGACAATAAGACTTTAGGATGGATTCATGGAAAGAGGAGCAATACACGTCAAATGTGTCAATAAATGGTGAATAAGAAATTCTAAATCCATTTCCAATGCCAGAGTTAATATTCATGAATGAATGCTAAATAATTGTCCTTTAACCATAATGCTGTGTTTAATTCTGCGGGATAGGAGGTGTCTATGCATCGTGTTGAATAAAACATCCACGCTGGACATGTAAACATTTGCAATCAAAGTGCAAGTGAGATACATGTTTTCAGTTAAGGACAACTGATAAACTAGGTTGGTGCATGGTTTAGATATGGTTAAATCCATGCGATTAGAACATTCCTTAAGTTTTCTCAGCATCATTGTAAACTGTTGACAGCTTCTCTTCACATGACTCCGTTCTAATTTCTTTACTTATTTTATATACTTTCTTAGCTCACTGGTGGTTTTTTTTTAAATGTTGTTTTAGAAATTTGTCTTGTGATTAATAACCTAAAACGTCTCTATAAAAGCTTCTGATTCATATCTACGATCATCTGTCACGATGTCCAGATTTAAGTGAAATATAAAAGATGTACATCTAATGGAGACGGAACCACTCAAATGACCATATCGTGATCTCGCTTATACACTAACCATACAATCACATGCGAATACATGTGCATGCATGCAAGTAATAAAGCTAAAATTCGCAACCATACACCACTTGAAAAAATTACATAGATAGGTTCAGCTCGTGATATGCCAAGGTTGCGATGCGGGTAACAGCGACCACAAACATTTGCCTCCGCCGAAATTCTCTGTCTGGCATTATATGTATATAGTTTGTCCGGGGTCTGTTATCTGAGTTAGAGCTCCCGAGGCTGGAGACGCAAGTTCAAAACTGACTCGAACCATACCGAAGACTTCATAAACTGTAAGGGAGCGGGCCACCAGTTATACTTCCACTGGGTAAGACCTGGGTTTGGTGTCTTAAACTCTCCAAAGGCAGTTAGAGAAAACATACGCAAGCTGTGTACAACAGTTACACATTCACTGTAACAAATTTGCATACACACGTTATAAAGTGCATCTTGCATAACCACATTTGTGTACCTACTCTTTAAAAGTACACGTGCACAAGACAGTAGATATTTACTTCTTAAGAACATAACATGCCTACATGTCGGTAATGAGACAGGTGTGAACGAAATGATGCTGAAAGCGACGTTCAACTCTAGGCAATGAATCAGTCAAACCTAAAGTTTTAATAATTGGCGCTCATGTCGATAAGCGAAGAAGAGTAAGTGTGATTTCTAGATCTGAGAAAAGTTTGAGCATAGTCATCCATTCAGAACACTTCTGCTTGTTCCACGAGTCTTCTTAGTCTGGGTCACTACACATAACTGACAGACGGTCACAGCAAAGTGTTACGCTACAGTTACTTAATCGATATGCGCACAGAAATATCAGTTCGTGAGGCAAATAATGTTTCATGCATATAACCGTTGCGTAACATCATAATGGAAGGTTTCGTTTTGCCGTGATCGTAAATTATGCGCCAGAGGGCTATACACGAAGGCATATGTAGGCCTATATTCTGCCGAGATGAACAGCCCTATGTTAATACCGCCGGAACGCAAAAATACGATCTGTACACACCGTTGTAGTTTGATGTTGCCGCCAGGTGTCACACATACCGACATTGATTTTATGAATACCTATAAAAATTGCACTGATTTGCAATTGTTGTTTTATTTTTATACCGAGCCTGTATACTAGGCCAGTTTGAGGTATACTAGGCCAGTCTGAGGACAAGCCAGGTGTTCCCACTATAACATTGTGCGTATCAGGTTGCTGCTACCATACGAGCTGCAGCGGAAGCTGCCTACATCCCTAGATCTTGTCTTAATGCTTGTATATGAGGTTCTCAGAACACAGCAACTTTTCCATATCAAATAGTCAGCTCTAGACATTGCCACACTAAAGACAATATCTCACACGCGTTTAAGTTAACAAAGGCCATATATATATATATATATATATATATATATATATATATATATATATATATATATATATATATATATATATATATATATATGCAAAATGCAAATGTGAATATATATATATATTTATTACTAATTATTTATTACAATTATTTATTATTCACAGGTTAATCCTTAAGCTTTAATACATTTTATATTATCATGGTGGAATATGAAAATGGTTATTATAAAGGCCTTTTAGGAAAAATGCAATCTGATACAATGAAATATTTTAAAGTTATACTTTTATAAAGAGGTTTAATGAGGTTTATAATGAATTGCAACTTACCATAATCCAGAGGTAAACCAAAGCAATCAATGGTACAAGCCTGCCACAGTCCCAGGCGGACGTTAGTGTGAGTGCGTGACCACAGCCACAGAGGGGTGACGAATCCTACCAGGAAGACCACAAACGCGACGACAAGAAGACACAAGGCGATAACGGCCGTGATTCGGGCCATCTTAGAGGTTGTATACGAGAGTCTGTTGCTGGTTCCGGTATCCCAGAGAGTGACGGGCCGTGCAGAAGGCGAGCAGATATGCTAATAGTTTCACGACAGTGTCAGCAGGCGCAATGCCGAGTTACAACATCGTGAGTTGTCGGAATTGAGTGGAACACGGTGCTACTGGGTGTCTTCCGTGTTGGTTCGGAAACTGATTGATATTAACGCCGGGGGCAGCCCTGTAGCTTCGCTTCCCCAGGAGACCACAATAACTCACGCACCCTGGCAGCGTCCTGGGTGTCACCTATTAACCGTCATCAGTTAGAAGGGTTTGTTCATAATCAGTTACTTGTTACGGTTAACGGTAAATATCAGCTGATAACTACGGCTAGTATACACATGAGTATCTGTGCAGCACTGAGAACAGGCAAGCAGCGTTTGAAGACATTACATTTCATGTACAACATGCGTCCATTTAAGGTAACAGGTGTGCCAAAAGCGCTCTCTGCTCTTCCATTAATTCACCAATTACTCTGCCGTGAAATAAAAAGGATAAAACTGACAGAAACACAATACATCAATATTATATGTTTAAATGTGAACCCATCGCGGCGTGAAATGTATACAATCACAAGTATCTGTGTTTAAAATTAGACGGAGAAAAACACAAAGAAGTCGTTTAGGCCTACTCCAGCTAACAATTCAGGTGCACTGATTAGCAAGTAGGCCTACCGTAAATTTAAGACCATCATCCATAGCTACGTCTCTATACCAAGTGTACCACAGAACCAAAGAATATTTAAAATTGATCTATTTGCTGGGTGAAAAGATCAACTTGATAGGTAATGGAAATCAGCGCACCTCGATGGTCACCTGACACTGGGTACATTTGAAAACGCTGGTGTCAAAGGCTATTTGTTAGTTTATCAGCCTATGAGCTGTTGTCCTTTTGTAGCGAGAGTACTACAGATTATGCAATTTGAACACGCCAAAACAAAGAAAAGCCAAGTTTTTGTACCGGTAAATTAACATAGTATTGATTCAGCTGAAGTAAAACCATGTAAAAAGAACATGCGAAAACATCCGATGACAGGAAAATCGACTTTTCTAGGAAAAAACGTAGTGAAACAAAATGTTTATTGTCACAATGCCACGACGTTCACAGAAGCAAGCGTAGAGAAACACAAAATGTATATAATAAAACCCAATACCACGACCTTCACAAAAATAAGCGTAGAGAAACACAAAATGTGTATTGTAAACCCCTATTCCACGACCTTCGCAGAACCAATCGTAGAGAAACAAAAATTGTGTATAGTAAAACCCAATACCACGACCATTGCAGAACCAAGCGTAGAGAAACACAAAATGTGTATAGTAAAACCCAATACCACGACCTTCACAAAAATAAGCGTACAGAAACACAAAATGTGTATTGTGAACACCTATTCCACGACCTTCGTAGAACCAAGCGTTGAGAAACACAAAACGTGTATGGTAAAACCCAATACCACGACCTTCGCAGAACCAAGCGTTGAGAAACACAAAACGTGTATAGTAAAACCCAATACCACGACCTTCGCAGAACCAAGCGTAGAGAAACACAAAATGTGTATAGTAAAACCCAATACCACGACCTTTGTTGAACCAAGCGAAGAGAAACACAAAATGTGTATAGTAAAACCCAATACCACGACCTTTGTTGAACCAAGCGAAGAGAAACACAAAATGTGTATAGTAAAACCGAGTACCACGGCCTTCACAGAACACAGAAAACATAAATTTACCAGTAGCCATCTTGGCGTTGAAGCGGACATCAATATATTAATTTTGACGTTCCTGGTCAACAATCGCCAGACCATTTTCCAAAACAATATTCAACGTAAAGCAGGTAAGAACTAAAGACGTATATAAAGTAAGACATTAGGCGAATAAATTAAATCAGTATCCAAACCGTGTACTTATTGCCATGACTTTTTCAGAACTAAACGTTAAGAACACATAATGTCTATAGAAAGAATCGACCCCACAGCCTTTGTATAGGGACAGTTTTAGTCTACATTACATTTAAATGTCAAATTCGAAAATCCTGCACCACGTCTGAGCCGTTAAATACCGTTTAAAATCAATAATCTAAAGACTCACAGCCCATCAAATATCAGTTAAAATTAAGCTATAAATGCATACTGATTCAGAAGCATTCATGGGCTTTAAACGATGCTAGAAATGACTTGTGGATGGATCTTTTTGTCACGATATCGAAAATAGATTCCAACCATACGTGCAACTGCTCCCATAAATACATTAATCGTAAAAAGCGTGCAAAATTCAGTGATGCTTTAATAACTTCGTGTTCCCATTTTAATCAGGTACATAACTGTATTAGATATGATTAAATTAGAATACTTGAAGAAGAACGAAAATACCCTTACAACACTTTTATTTATTTATTTATTTATTTCCAAAAGATTGTGTTCTACTAATTGTAAAAGTTAAGGCAGTTAACTGAAGGCATTTGATGGAACATCCACGACAAGCAGTTTTCTGAGTCGAACACTTTTGACGTAGATTAAAGTTATCCAATATACCTGTGTTCGTGAAACAGGAACATACTGTGAGTTAACATTTAAACAGTGTTTGGGAAATAGGGACATAATATGGGTTGGCATTAAACCTGTGCTCGTGAAACTGGGACATAATGTGGGTTGGCATTAAACCTGTGCTCGGGAAAGAGGGAGATAATGTGGGTTGACATTAAAACTGTGTTCGGGAAACAGGGACATAATGTGTGTTGGCATCAAAACTGTGTTCGGGAAATAGGGGCATAATGTGCGTTGGCATTAAAATTGTGCTTGGGAAACAGGGACATAATGTGTGTTGGCATCAAAACTGTGTTCGGGAAATAGGGACATAATGTGGGTTGGCATTAAAATTGTGCTTGGGAAACAGGGACATAATGTGTGTTGGCATCAAAACTGTGTTCGGGAAATAGGGACATAATGTGGGTTGGCATTAAAATTGTGTTCGGGAAATAGGGACATAATGTGCGTTGGCATTAAAATTGTGCTTGGGAAACAGGGACATAATGTGGGTTGGCATTAATACTGTGTTCGGACAACGAATATTGCATATACTTACGCGTTAAATGACTCTTTTCAGGGAGACAAGAACAAGATGGTTCCTGGGGTATGTAGATTTAATAATGAGCATGTTTATACCATCCCATGTGTGGTATGAACGTGTATAATCAGGACAACGCTGCTATCCGCTGCATTTTAGTACTCCATTCAGTAACATGGAAAATATAACAATCATATTCCTGAATTTAGGCGTCAAATCAGACACTCGTATACCAGCCGTCAGACATAGTGCGTCAATAATCGTAAGACCAATTTCCGAAGCAACTTTTAATGTAAAACACCAAAAAGTAAGAAAGCATATGGTATGGCTTTCATGATAATTAAACCTTTTAGTGAGGTTTTGCCTAAATACCTCTACTATGTTTCGTTGAAGGTTGCAACAACACATGGTCACAAGGTTTGAGTTTTCACAGAAGCAGCCAACAGGTGAAAAAGTGGCTGGAAATTGAATAAAAGTACTACGTATAGAAATGCCAAATTGGCATAGTGTCATATGCTCTGCGTTCTTTTAGACTGAAAAGATAAGTAGTGCAGCTGCCACAATTGGATTTATTCACAATCTTTCATCAGTCAAATAATTTTTTTCATATTTTCATATTGCGTGTAGCTTCGGGTCCATGGGCTATGCAGACTATTAGTATAGCCTATATGTTTACAGCTGTGCTTTAATATTGGTAATATGACATACATGTGCGATAAAGCCTCTTATGAAACGTACATTTCACAACCAAGTTGAATAAGCTGAATAACAATTCCTATAAAATCACACGACACGAGCTATTTATTAATGATCAAAATGAACAAAAAAAATGCATTCTTTGGTATGATGCTACAATCGCCTATAATAAGGAATTGATTTTCTATAACTTTCCTCTCGTGCGTTGATAACTGTGTTACAATGACAAATATCTATGTAAAACGAGCAATTGATAGGGCCAGGAAACTACATAAAATGCAGAAGCAAAAAGTGTCCAGTTCGCAAATTTGAGACCACTTACCTTTAGTGGACAGGTAAAAGAAAACGACCATTCGTTCATCCAATGTCACGGCATGAACCAAAATGCGGGTTGAGCATAAAACCTCTGTTCGAGCAACATGAACCAAATATGGGTTGAGTATAAACTCTCTGTTTGAGCAACATATACCAAAATGTGGGTTGAGCATAAATCCTTCGTTCGAGCAACATGAACCAAATATGGGTTGAGTATAAACTCTCTGTTTGAGCAACATAAACCAAAATGTGGGTTGAGTATAAATCCTTCGTTCGAGCAACATGAACCAAGTATGGGTTGAGTACAAAGCCTCTGTTTGAGCAACATAAACCAAAATGTGGGTTGAATATTAATCCTTCGTTCGAGCAACATCAACACATGGTGATGTTTATCTTAAAACTGTGTTCTAGCAACATGGTCACAATGTGAGTTGGACATTTTGTGTCTGTTCTAGCAAGATGGCCATATATGAGTTGAGCATTTTGTCTCTGTTCCAGCAACATGCCACAATGGTGGATTTAGCATTTTGTCTCTGTTCCAGCAACATGCCCACAATGTGGATTTAGCATTTTGTCTCTGTTCCAGCAACATGCCCACAATATGGATTTAGCATTTTGTCTCTGTTCCAGCAACATGCCCACAATGTGGATTTAGCATTTTGTGTCTGTTTTAGCAACATGGCCCCAGTGTTTATTGAGTATTTTGCATGTTCCAGCAACACGGCCCTAAAGTGAGTTGGACATTTTTCTGTGTTTTGAACATCATGGCCACAATATGGGTTGAGCATTTTGTCTCTGTTTGGGTTAAAGAGACGGGCAGTAATGAGGAAGCACCAGCAGCAATATTTTGAACAGGAAAACACATCCGATTCGATGACAATAAAATGGATAGCATTAAAAATGTCTTTTTATTTATTTTTGGTTTTTGTGGAAACATGTCCTTTGATATCCTGTTCTTTAACTGGGTTTGGTTGCATAACATACTGATGGAAAAGGACAAACAGGGAACATTTGTGAGGCTGTATAGCGAACCGCATATTGAGTGTGCATGTAATTCTGGTAATTGCATTTCTAGCCAATTTAGCTCGACGAGCTCCGGATGCAAGCAATATTGTCCTGGCTACTGAACACAGCTTGCACGGTATCCCACACAGCATTGTGCTTAATGGCCCTCCTTCCTTTCTATTTAATGACGAAAATAACATTCTTTGGCGCCAATAATTCATTATATTTCACAATTTAACACCAGTTTCAACAATATTGAGATGATAGAAAGGTCACACCAGTACGTGTTTTGCGACATAACAATATCAGTGATATCGGAGCGAAACATCTGCCTATGTAACAAGGCGGAAAATTCAATCTATCTGTCCTGAAAGTAAACGTGCTTATTACTCCATTCATTGCTTTGTTTCTCTATTTGATTTGTGTTTTACGCCGTTCTCAAGAATATATCACTGATATGTTGGCGGTTAGGTTTATGTTCGGATGAATCCTGGTAGATCAGACATTGGAGAAAACCTCCACACTTCGTCAACACGTAAACTACCCCGGTTTGTATCTTCCGCGTTAACTTTGAAATAAAACTAGTGGTATGAAAGTGTAATTTAATCAACTGATGATAGTTTACACCGCTATCACAACTTTTAACTGCATCCTGCATTCACACAATGCCTTTACAAGTTTAAGTGGATGAAGGAAAGCAATTATATGGAAAGGCAAATGAATACTATAAAGTCAATATAAAAAAAGCCGGTGTTTGCATGCTATCACATGGCACCACTGTCAAAGCCAAACAAGGATGTTCTCAGTCCATAATTAGTTATTATGGATTATGCGGTGATGCGTGTTCAAACTAACGTGTTCTTTGTTATGTATCGGTGGAATGGTGGCGGCATCAAAAGGCTGTGCATTGACGCCACCAAATCATCCGAAGGAGACCAAACCATCCGGAAAATGAAACGGGGACGTGGAGCGTACCTCCATCAAATACCTGATGAATTTCACGAACAAATTCCCGTTTGATCATAGGATGGATGTGATCATAGGATGGATGTGATCATAGGATAAATGTGATCATAGGATAGATGTGATCATAGGATGGATGTGATCATAGGATAAATGTGATCATAGGATAGATGTGATCATAGGATGGATGTGATCATAGGATAGATGTGATCATAGGATAGATGTGATCATAGGATGGATGTGATCATAGGATGGGTTTGTCAATTGACACACACTTGATCACTCGGTCGACAGGCATTCTCATTTGGTTTGTTAGCTAAACTGCTTCGAGTGTAGCTATACAGAAGTTCATGCGATGGTGAAACACTGATCGATGCATACAGCTGTACAAAGATACAAAGCAAAAAATACATAATATAAGTTTCTATGTATCTCATTTATTCGATCCAAACATTAAGCAATTTAAACCGCTGGATGACTGAATGGCTCCATAGATAACAGGTTAGACGCATTGCTTCTGTGTGTGCCGGATGAGGAGATGGATATGTGACAAGCTAGACGGCTGACTGTATGCGCTGAGTAATGTGAATGGCTATGTGACGTCTGGTTTCAGTGTGTGCTGGATGATTGGATGGCGACATAACATACTAGACGGCTGGTGTCGCTGTGCGCTGGATGATTGGATTGCGACATGGCATGTTTGACGGCTGGGGTCGTTGTACTATGAATGGATGATATGTGACCAGTTAGACGACTGGATTCTACATGCATTCGATAGCTACGTGACAAGCTTTAGACGCGCTGGTTACTGCATGCGCTGGGTGATTGGACGATTATATGTCAAATTAGACGTTTGACTTTTGTGTGCCCTGGATTATTAGATGGATATATGACAAGTTAAACGTTTAGTTTGTGCGTGCGGTGGATGTTTCGGTGGTTATATGCCAGGTTAGATGTCTGGTTTGTGCGTGCGCTGGATGTTTGGATGGTTATATTCCAGGTTAAATGTCTGGTTTGTGCGTGCGCTGGATGTTTGGAAGGTTATATGACAGGTTTGACGTCTGGTTTGTGCGTTTGCTAGATGATTGGAAGGTTATATGCCAATTAAATTCAGCTAGACGTGTGGTTTGTGTGTGCGCTGGATGGTTTGATTTGATATGGCAAGTTAGACGTCTGATTTGTGTGTGCGCTGGATGATTGGATGTCATATGCCAAGTTAGACCTCTAATTTGTGAATACGCTGGATGATTGGGTGGTTATGTGCCAAGGTTTGTGCGTGCGCTGGATGATTGGATGTCATATGCCAAGTTAGACCTCTAGTTTGTGAGTAGACTGGATGATCGGTTGGGTATGTGCCAAATTAGGCGTCTCGTTTGTGTGTGCGCTAGATGATCGGGTAGCTATATGCCAAATTAGGCGTCTCGTTTGTGTGTGCGCTGGATGATTGGATGGCTATATGTCAAGTTAGACATATGGTTCTGCGTGCACTGAAGATTGGATGGGGATATGCCAAGTTAGATGTATGATTTGTGTGTGCGCTGGATGATTGGATGACAAGTTACATGCTCGCCTAACTGGGTTATTGAATGACTGATTCACCTGTTGTCAAACAGGCTTCGCCACGATATGGCTGAGATACTGCCGATGTGGCGTTAAGCCATAATCTTTCATTCATTCATTCAAACAGGCCTAATGAGCTTCAGTGACGTTGGTACGGTTTCTTATGTCTTGACAACTTACATAAGGAAACAATGCATCTAAAAATATCTAATAATTTCTCTAAATCGGCATGTACGTAGCTATACATCTTAGTTACTGTCCATATGTGAGTATGAATGCGGTTATTCATTTTTATTTTAAACGGATACATTTCTTGTGTTTCTTTCGACTACGGCTAGATTATTTTGTTAAAAAAAAATAATTCTTTATTTGTCTATATTTAATTATTTGATTTATTATGATGGTGATAAGTTCGTAGTCGACCGCCTTTTGTCAGCAACGTCCAAGAACAATTACAGGCCGGGGGGAATATAAAAAGCCCTTGTCCAAGACAATGATTCAATCCGTGTGCCGGTGAACGGGGATTAACCACGTCCGATAACAGAATTTATTCGCTCTATTCTACTGCTCTGTACATTCAGTCTCAATCTATTGGTCAGTTTCCTTTTCTGTGGTTTTTAGCTCACTTTTCGGCGAAGCTGAGAAACATATGATGTATCTTGTCCTTTGTTTTCAACGTTTATATGATATACGGTTAACCCTTAAAATGACAACAGAGACATATTGTTTCAGTGGAACATTAAGTATAGACGACAATGCATGAACGAGTGCCTTGAGAGAAAATATGTGTATTTTCCGATTTCAGCTGTATATATTGATGGATGTTTTCAGACAAAACATAAGTGTTCATGAACGAACGTACAACTGATCCAATAGCTATAGGAGCACCGCCGAGTACTTTATATTGTCGCCAACAATGAGAGCGGGGGAATGTAAAAATGTCTTGTCCACGACCGGATATTGAACCTTTGCCTACAGTATGCCTGCCGCTGCTTTATCTGACCAATCGCTAAACCGCCCGATGTCAGTATATTTTTGACCGGGTGTGGACGTTACTAACGCATTAGACTGTACGGACGTCGTGATATTTACATATAGAAGTGATCTGAAAAGTTATGTTAAACCTCATCCAAACGAACAAACATACAATCGCATTTGTGTCACGGTAACATCCAGCCAGACGAAACTACACAGCGGGCCGTGCAACGGTCTGTCTCATTAGTGATTGCAGCAGCCTTCAGGTGTCGCACACATATACTGGGTCATGACAAACACAATGGCAACACAGTCACTGAGTCATTGAGAAATCTCTCACACGGTTCAAATTTGTGTTTTTTATTGTAAACTTTATACTCGTTGACACACAAAAGTTCAGACATACCCAGGAGCTATGGCGTCATCACATACAATTTTCACTTGGATTCCTCAGTGACCACGTGACTAGGAGTATTCTCGCGGCGTAACTGCGATGATCTCGTGACTAGTCCACCTGACCAAATAAGAACGCGAGTGCTAGGTTTCAGGACGACAAGTGGGATACCAGCACACGTGCTTAGCCCTTGAGACTGATCTTGATGAATTCTTCACGATTTTAACTTACTACATCTAACATTTCAGACACAGGGCAATTGCGGGTGAATTCTGCAAAAAACCGAAATATAAACAATAATTATCTTTTTAACAATAAAATTTAAAATGTAGAATAAAAATTCACAGATGAACGAGCACAAATATGTGTGAATTTATGAATATCTATATACTGGTGGGCACCAGTAAAACTATGAAGATGCATTCATGGTGACAACTACCGATTGGTGTTTACTGGCACTCGGCTGACCATGCACACAATGTTAGTTCAAAGGGACCAGCCATCCCGGATAGCACGGTTGGTAGACCGTCCCGCTTCGGGAGCGGTAGATACGGGATCAATCCTGGGTCGAGTCACACGTTTCAGCTTGAAGGGGATAATGCAACGACTGGTTGACCCGCCCCGCATTTCAGTGAAGCAGCACAGCACTAGATAAAAGAGTGGTGGAAATCCGTCCTGCGGGATTCCATACACCCTAAAGATTCCTTCGTCGTCACATGACTGAAAAACTTGTTGAGCATGAAGTTCACCCGAAGTTCACTCACTCACTCACACAATCACCTTATTTCAAAGTCTTGAGCAAATCCTTATTGGTGTACATATACTTTCAGGAAAGACGTGACCATATCACGAATATAATGCAACGGTTAAGAAAAAGCGTTGGTATCATAGAAAAAAATTTAAAGAACGCGATTGTACCAAAGCTCATGTGGGGTTGACCAGTTCTGTCTTGAGAGCGAAACGCAACACATCAGCTTTTAGTTCCAATCACAATGTCACATTTTAAACTGGCTCTTACAGTCTTGGAACAGAATATCCGTCTACTTCTTCGTTTTCTGTCCATACGATTTGAAGATACATATTTTAAAAAATGTGCATGCGTCCATTGCATGGTATGATGAACAATGTCAAATGCACACAGTTAATATGATGCTGACTGGAGATAATTCTGCTCTGTTAGAGGTTCTGGTCGCATGGATGGCCTGATGAAAGGTCCACCATTTCTTACATCCAGGTCACAACTGCACTCGTCAATCAGACGTTTGGGTGAGGCTGAAGTTTCTCCAGTGTGAGCATGATGGCTGACAAGAGTAGAGACAAGAGGAAGCAGTGGCCAGTCCGAAAGACCAGGACAAATTAAACTGAGATTCCCTATATGTGCCCGGAGTCTTGGCCGGCTTGAGGTTGACCAGGGTATACTTTGTTCCCATAATTATCACACTCAGTAAAATGAATACAACCTGTAGAGAGATAAGCAAAAATACATAATATTAGTTATTATATTACTCAGTTAATCGAGATTTTGGAAACTAAGATATAGCTACGGTAAAGCACTCGGGGGTGCCACACAGATGACAGGATACAATAATAAGTGGTAGAAATTAACGTAACTACAGATTATGTGTTCAAAAAGATGGTAAGCTGTTAGACTGATTGCTGACTAAAGGCCATGTATTTCTTGTCTACATTTATATCCTTTCTGAGACAATAAGCTGGATCTCATTATTAGACTAAAAAAAGATGCATGAGCTTTGGTACACAAAGGCGATTGTATGTTTGTTGGTATGATGAAAATCAGCCGATCACAGCAAACGGCAGGAGAACTCCATTACGTATAGGTAAAGAGCATAACATGAATCGAGGTTACTTAGATTTTCAAGTGAGATTTGGGTGTGTATTTAAGAGACAGACGGTGGTGTATGGTCGTGAAATCAGGAGAGAGATAGTCGTGCAGTCAAGTAAGCTGGTTTCGTGTAATCAAGACAGAGATAG